>NW_025920219.1:300455-490350 GCF_902686445.1 Sciurus carolinensis | reverse complement strand
TTCTCAAACTGTAAAATTAGTTGTTGTTTTTTCTTTAATATATTTAGAGGCAAATAAAATTCCATAAACCTCCTGGTCTTTATGCATGCAAATGATATCATACAATAAAGGAATTCTATGGGTTTATTTCTAGTATAGGTGAACTTAATATCCAAAGAAAAACTATGGGAGGGAATCAGGAAACTAATAAATAAAATCAACATTTGTTTTTTCCTTTGTGATTTTTCATATGTGTTTACTCTGTCAAAACACTCCTAACTTAGCTCTAGTTTTTTACACACCCACAGCAGGGCAAGAGAAGTCAAGTTAACTTCTACTCCCTTTAGTTCTTCATCTTTGTGTAAGATTGGATAATGTCATTCAAAGTGATGGCCTTTGAGAGAGTATTTCCAAGGAGATAGGTCCTGAACTAAGGGTTGAAGGTGTAAAGAAAAATAGGGCACAGGTCTCTTGTCCACCAAACAATGATGCAAATACCGCAATACAAATTCAACAGCTGCTGAAAAGCAAATTAATGCCTTCCTATTTTGAACACAGCTATCATGTTGTGCATCACTCTCTTGTAACATCTATCAGACCAAATTTTCTTTCTACAGGTTCTTTTGTTTTTATGTTTGAATCTGCTTTGATTTCTTCACTTAGTTGAAATTTGGTCTCCCAGGCTTTAAACATCCTTTTTACTGTAAAAATATCTTGCTCAAAGCTTTCCCACTCCAAAATATATGACTAACACCTTGCTTACTACCCTGAGCACTTTGATAAGTACCACCATACCATATATAAGTTTTTTCCATCATTCCATGTCATAAAAGGGTAGTCCTAAAATAAGAATCTCAGCACCTACCCCAGTTGCACATCATAGACAGTGTGACCATGAGCAAGTCACTTTATCTCTTTAATTCTCTCTTCATTTGTAAAAACAGCACTATAATATCTTTTGTCCAATGTCAAATTACTAGTGAGAGTTCCCTGAACAGCCTTTGCAAAATAACAACCACTCTCTGTTGGCACTCCTATTCTCTCTTACCCAACCATCGAAGCCTCTGCCTACATGAATTCCACTAGGAGCAAAGAGACAAAAAACAAATTGACTTTTCCTGTGAATCAAAGTTGACTCAGCCCCTAAAACAGTACTTGGTAAGTAACAGTCTCTCAGTGAATTTTAATATTTTCATTGACTCAAAGCTTTAGTAAATATATTTTTCCTCTATGAGCTTATAAGAAATTTCTATGGTTTGACTGTTTGTCCCTTCCAAAACACATGTTGAAATTTAATTGTCCCTGCAACATTAAGAGGGCAACTTTTAAGAGATGATTTGGTCATGGCGGCTTAGTCCCCAGGAATGGATTAATGCTGTTAACACAGGAGGAGGTTTCTTTGAAAGTGACAAATTTGACCCGCATTTGTCTTTTACTTTTGTCTGTCTTTCCCTTTCTGGTAATTGGTATCTTAATATGCAGTAATCAAGACCCTTGCCAGATACCATGGCCTTGATCCTGGACTTCCTAGTCTCTTGAATTGTGAGAAAATAAATTTATGTTCATTATAAATTAGCTAGTCTGCAATGTTCTGTTACAGCAGCACAAAATGAACTCAGGCAGAAACTCCATATAAACACACACAAGTAATACTTTCTGCAGATGTCTTCTGAAGATGCATGGAAGATTAGAGCTGACTTTTTGCACCTCTTCACCTTCACGATGGAAAACTCTGGCCCCAGAATGCTCAAGAACCCAAATGGTACTGCCCTACTTAACAGTGAGCTGTGTGGTGTCATTAATTTATGCCTGTGAAACATTCTGAATACCTTAGAATCAAATTACTGTTGTGCTTATTCTCATTCTTACATAAATATTTGCACATGTGGAAATTCAGCACCTTGACATTTATTGAAATGGTTGCATTGAACAATGAGGCAAATTGACTCAGAGACAGGTGTTGGTAGTCAGTGCAGAGGAAGACAGTCCTTAGTCAACTCAACAAATGCACTAGTGCAGCAAATATGCAGAAGCAGGATCTACTGGGGGGGGGCGGGATAGGGTGAGGAGTGGTTTAGAAATGCCACTTCTGATCAGTTGCTCCTATGTCTGAATACCAGATATGAGCCCTCTGGTCCTGTACTGAAGGGATGCTCCATCAAAACAATAAGGGTGGTTTTATTTTGTATTAAACAGGACAAAACTCAACTTTCCATCCAAATTTATTTTCAAACCAGAGATCTATGTTATCAATAATTTTCAGTTCCACTGTGGCCCTGGATTGGGGATGTGGCTCAGTGGTAGAGCAATTGCCTAGCAAGCACGAGACCTTGGTTCAATCCCCAGTACATGTGTGCTCACACACACATACAGGCACACATACATGGTGTGGCCCAGAATTGAAGGATACAAATCCAAGTGGGTGGCATGAGCTAATGCACTTCAGTGTAAATTCTAATTTTAGAAGTAAGGAAACTCAGTGGAAGCTATATGCTGAATATCTCCATTTGAACCCTATAAGAGTACTGAAAAGTAGCTATGATCATTCCCCCTTAATATATAGAGAATGAAGATTTGGGGACATGAAATGTCTTAGTCAAGGTCATGGATCTAAGGAATGTTAGGGCAACAGTTGAACCTGCCTCTGAAGTTCACATTGATGACCTCACACAGTGTTGTTTCCTCTAAAATTCAAAACCACTCATCAACCACCTTGAATCCTTCTCTCAGCAGCACTGACCATGCAGGGACTTAGCTTTGTTCAAAACAAATATCTGGATGTAATAAAAACTCATGTCTGCCCTTTGCTTCCTTCTAGCATTTCCCCCCATTTACTTTAATTAAAAAGTCTTCAGTAACTATTTTCCAGACTGTAGAAGTCTTATTACTTTACCATTCATATGAGTTGTAAATAAATATTTTTTTAAAATGTATTTTCCCCCAAGTCTATTTTCAAACAATATAGAAAGTGATGTCATATAGGAATAGATTTTCTATGGTGATTCTAATATTTAATTATTGCAATTTGATATAATTGGTGGATGGACAATAGAACATGGTAGGGGGTAGATATTTTCCTTCTAACTATTGAAAGACAATTCCAGAAATATATACTAACAAAAAGCCTACAACCCGTACTACATTTACAAACATCTTCTCGTTACCTGATTATTTATAATTTTTGTGCAGTAACCACATAAGGGAAAGATTTTTAAAGGTAGGACTTTGTAAAGTTAGTAAAATATGTTGTTAAGAATGCTACCTGGATAGTGCCTCAGATCTAAACTCCAATGTTTCAACTGATGTCACAGAGAGAGAACAAAGTTAATTTTGTAAGAACTTTGTGGAACCACTTCTTTCCTTGACCCCATTTGCAAAGGAGGATTTGAGGACCAGCAAGAACCCTTCCCAGTTCTTTCGATTACTAAATGTTTTAGAGCTTTACTGTCCAAGGCTTGGCACACAGTGTCTTCTATTATCCTTATCTGTGCAGGGTTGCTAATTTGTACTCCATTTAGTGAAAAAAAAGACATAAAATTTTTGTTGTTCCATCATGCAAATATAGTTCTTTTAAAAAATATTTTCATTAAAACTAGGCAATCTCAATTTCTGTCTTTAAGAGATACCAGGTGTCAGAGTGCAAAGGTGGCTTCTAAGACAGACAATACCATAGCAAGACTATTGTACTTAATGGAATGGAAAGAAAGGTTCCAATGGTGTTTTCACATACAATAAAACTTTACCACACAAGGAAAGTACCTTTAAGGAAACTCTCCACGTATGTATGTGTACAGATACACACACACACACACACACACACACACACACACATATGCACAATTTTAGCTATGCTTACATTTACCAACCACTTCAACTCTAAACTTGTGAACACTAAAATTGCAAATTTACTAAATTCCAAATTTATGGTTTTCATGGTCATATAAAATAGCCTAAGCTGGGTGCAGAGGTGCACTCCTGTAATTGTAGCAGCTCAGGAGGCAAAGGCTGGAGGATCACAAGTTCAAAGCCAGTCTCAACAACTTAGTGGCGATTCCCTAACTCAAAACAGAAAATAAAAAAAGTGTTGGGAGTGAGGCTCAGTGGATAAGTGCACCTGGGTTCAATCTCTTGTACTAAAAAATAAAATAGAATGAACTAAAAGAAAAAAAAAAAACCTGCCTCGCTTATAATAAAATAATCAGGCATAAGACTTTGAATGGTAAATTACACATAATCACACACTATAAAGTGACTCTAGCATAATGCCTAAATCATATCTTTTAGTTTTTTCTTTGTTTTATTTATATAGCCACAGAGTTCTTAGTCCCTTCTCATGGAAACTCAAAAATTGGGTCCTTTCTGCTTGTTCTAAACAAAATAGCAGGTAAATAGGACTTTGACAAACCTGTTTATTCTTCAAGCATTTTTTTAAAAAGTATAAGTGGAAATATTCCTTTACTTCCATGATATACTCACATAATTTTCTAACCATAAGGGAAAAAAATTTCCATTATATTTTCAGTATTAGGTTTAGGATTGCTTTTAAATCAGAATTCTACGGTAAGTGGAAAGATTTTGAGGGATGATGACTGATTTTGCTGATTCTGACTTTTGTTTGCAAATAGACCTACCTTCGGCTCCCCCACCACAATCACCTGAATCCTCCACATGGAATGAATCTGAACTAATTACTCTAGTTATTCAAGAACATTCTGTTAATTTTCCCACTCTCCTTGCATGAAATCCAACTCTATTATTCAAATAACAATCCATAACCATCTATTTTATTACCTTACATGTTTTCCTCACAGCCCTTTGGGCAATAAACAAGAAAATATCCACTTATAGCATAAACAGTTATGAACCTAATTATTTAGTAGCTCTGTAATTTCTGTGAACTCTACAAATTCAGGTCTATGTCTATTTCATACATCTTTTTGTCCCTGAGAGTGGAGATGATTAATAAGTAATTATTTGCTTAATTGGAAATAAACCTTAATTTAAATGAGAGCATCAAAGTGTTATAGCACTCTCTCTGTTCCTTTTCTTTCTCCTTTTTTCTTCTGAACTCATTGATTTTTCCCTGCCTCTCCTCACAATCGCCTGCATTTGCACATACGAAGTTTAATACCGCAGAATGTGAAAGTGGACAGATATGATCACAAAGCCCAACTCCGCTGACTTTTACTAACTTTCCAGAAGTTAATCTACCCAGTACTTTTATTTATTTTCATGCAAAGTAAAGATAGAGGATGGTAACACCCATTTTACATAGTTACTGAGAAAGCTGCAGAAACAGCACAGAGTAGGTAACCAATAAAGAGCAACTTGCTTCCCTCAAATGTGCAGAACAGGATATGATAGATGGTGGTCCTTAGAATTACGTGCCATTCCCATGAGTGCAATGTCACTGCTGTAGGAAGGAGGAAGACACATAAGCCATCTTCAGAGGACAGGCTGAACTTGTGATTTATTCCTATATAGAACCTGTGGGCATACTCTCACGTCTCAACTATGCCACAGCTATTATTTCCCAATAATTAGATGGTGGCATCTGTTGAATAAGGCAAGAGGTACAGCTTCCAGGAAGAAACTAGGAAGCATCTAGGAAGCATCTGTCTCCTCTTTCCACTCAAGTTTGCTTACTTGACACCCCTTTATCCCTATATCATGAGACCAAGATTTTATATATATATATATATATATATATATATATATATATATATACACACAGACATGTACATATATATTTTGTGTATGATATAATGTTGTATAGTTAAATCTCACAATTTTTAATATATATTCAGTATGTATCATTCATAGCACTTCACCTCTAGTGCCTGAAACATGACTTAGAATATAAATGATGACCAAATGCCAATTAATGTGAAATATGAAGACATTCCCAACTATCAATATATATCTCAGCATTGTGGGTCTGCCTGAATTTATCTGAATACTGATTCTTAAAGAACTGCAGTAAGCAAATTCTTTAGCTGGTCCCTTGGCAGTAGAAACGGTAATCTATGCAATCCTGATTAAAAAGACACCCAGTGTGTTTGCAATTTATCACTTTGACTCAGAAGGCTTAAAAATGACTCAATTCTGTGAAGGCATTCCATGAAGACTCCATGTATTATCTAGATTTTTCTAAAAGAGAACCATTCATTACATGGATTTTTTTTCCCCCAAGCAGTATTTTTCCCCTTAGCTCTTTTTTTACAGGTTACACAGAGACAAATGTTATTTGTAGCCAATGAAGAAAGATAGTCTGAGTTTCAAAAAAAGGTCAATGAATTAAGTTAGTTTATTTTTAAACAGGTGATTTTTCATACTCTGGGTTGCCTGGAGCAAAGTTTGGACTGTCCTGAAATTTTACCCTGTTTTCCTTAGATAATTAAGCATTTATTATGCACTTGTTTCACATTTCATTTACTTTCTATCTTCAATGACTTAGGATGGACCACAAGTGTTTCCTCGCTACTATCCTCAAATTAGTGCTTTTTAATAAATGCCACATCTCTCCCAGTCTGTGCCCAAAATGTTACAAGAAAACATATGGTTTGGGGGGTGGCAGGGAGGGAACAGGCATTTAAAAAAAGAAAGCATTTTTAGAATTCGAATAAGCTATTTTCAGCCTTTGAAGTGCAATAATAAAAGCTATTCATAAAAATGACGATTCATCGTACAATTACTACTGCCTAACATCTCCGACAGTACACTGTTTCCTGTGCCTATGTGTAAGGTCTGCTTCCAAGTTCTATAGGTTTCTCACCAAACTAGTAACGTACCCTGGCATGAGCTACATTGGAAGTCAAATGGGAGTACAAGAGAATGTCAAAAAATTAGGATGTGGAATCAATCAGTTTCACTTTAAATCATGCTTCAAACACCTTCGGCAAGAAATGGATCAAGTCTGACTGTTCTCTAATCAGTAAAACTGAGATGACATTACCACCTCCTTTCAAATAGTGTGTGGAATAAGTTAATAAAAATTCGATAATGCATGCAAACACGATTAGCACAGTGCCAAGAACATAATAAGTGTTCAATAAGTGAGGTGGCTGCTTATGTTCTTGTTCCCATTCTGTTGTTATAATTTGACAGAGAATTTCATCTAAAAATGGGGACGACATTTTACCTTGTTCTTTCTGAAACAGGATTCTATCATTTGCAAATGGAGACAGAAATTCTTCCCTCTGCAAGTTGGTTTAGTGCTCTGTCAAACGGGGAGGATGTACAAACACAATATTTTTTTTTATTGTTGATGTCATTATTATTAACAGTAGAAATAGTAGTGCTATTACAAGGACCTCTGAAATAGGAAGATACATTAATATCCATACCTTTCTCATTTACTGGACCCTGAATCTTCCTTCCCACGTGACCTAGAAGGTAATCTGGGCCAGTGATTATCATGGTCTCACAGCTCATTTTTGCAACACAAGAACAGTATTGTGCTGCCTTGGATACTTAAGGCACAATATTAGATTTGAAAATGGCATAAGTGTTTGTCCTATATGAATTTCAAACAAAAAGTGGTAATACTTGAAGTTAAAATATATTCTTTTTATCAGAGAAACAGAAAGAGAATACACAATAGAATTTCCCAGAGGGATCTTTTAACACCTTTTCTATGAATTATGAGCAAGTTTTTCTCTGTCTAATAATTTGCTCTTACTTCAACTCTCTATCTTTCCGTTGCTTCTATTCTCTTCCTCCCTCTCCCTCATCCTTTCTTTTCTCTCAGCAACATATTCACATACTTTTAGGTGCCAGACAACCTCCTAGGAATAGGAATACAAAATCAACAAATAAGACAAGCTTCATTCTTTCCCAGACTATATATTCTGAGTATGGCAACTGACTTTAAAATACAAAGAGTCTATAGACAAGACAATTACTGATTTAGTTAAGCTCAAACAAGAAAATTAAATAGAACAAACATCAAATCTCTCTGTGGTCCGAAGCTGATACCTGAAATAAGCAAAGGAGCTCTCCCTAAGGCAGAGAGATTGTTATGACAACAGAACATAATTCCATAAAGTGGGAATGCAGTAAGCAAGGGGGCAGCAGAATTTATTTCTTCCCAAGTTGAGAGTGCTGCTCAGAGCTTTCTTGTCAGGAATAAGCAAGATACATAAAGGATTTTGTTTCTTTTTTCCTTATTGAAAATATTCTAGCATCAAGAATCCGATGACAGTGGTCTATGGACAACTGTCTTCTCTGTGAAGATGATGAAGGTGGCAGCATTGGATAGCCTGGGAGGGAGGATTCACTACTATGGCCTTGACCACTCTAGCTACAGGTCTAATGTTTCCTGGATTGGCCAGCATCTTGGGGTAAATGGAATGGAGGATAAGCCCACCTAAGTGGCAATGTCCACCAGTACAGAGCCAGTATTTTATGTCCCAGGAACACTGTGGGTGTTACTTTATGGAGTCTCGGGCAGACCAATCAAGTACGGAGTCAATGTTTTAGGCTCTCTTTCAGAAGCACGTTAGTCTTATATAAGGAGTCTGCTCATCCGTGAAATTTTCTCTATGGTACTAGAATTTTAAGTGTCTGGTCAAAATTAGTGAACCATCCTAATAATTTTGAGGCAGGGCATACATGTGTTAAAAATACATGTACCTACTAAAACCTACTAAAACTCCCACCACCAGTTTATTCACCAAGCACAATCCTGCATATTATTGGTTTTTAACATTATATTCACTTATTCGGTATGGTAAGAAGTTGCTATCTCTTTTCTTTCAGTGTGGATGCTGTGACAGCCAGAGGCTCACTGCGTGAATTTCAAGAACTTGCCAAGGAATGCGATCAGCTGAGGAATTCAAGCAAGCCCCTCTCTTGTCAGTCAGTGACTGGGCATGGTGGGTGTGAGACAGCCTGGCCCCTTTTCTGCAACTTGGGACTCCTAAGGTCATTTTTGCTCCAAGAATCCCCATGGGTTTGGCCAAGATGTTGTCAGACCCACATTACTTTATCCTGCTTCTTCTTCCTCTGTCCTTGCTTGTATAGCAGATCTGCATCTGATATGGGGGACTTCTCTGCACAGGCTTTTTCCTACCTCCTTTATCTTTCATAGACATAAATCCCCAATAAGAATAAGTCACTTGTACTGCTAACTCTGTCTCAGCATCTATTTCACAAATTACTTAAGTGATACACATCTTTTGGTCACCAGAAAGTGTATTAAATTCCATATGTTCACAAAATTAAAAGTCCAAATGTTCCGTGCTCTCTGTCCATTTTTTTCTATATTTTTCTAATAGAAAAATTTTAAACAGTGTTCTCCATCTGTTTCTGCATGGCTCTGATTCTCTCTCTCTCTCTCTCTCTCTCTCACACACACACACACACACACACACACACATTCATATCAGTTTCAGAAAAGACAAAGAAAGAAGGGGTCTCAAAGAATCAAATTTATAATCTAAGGGAACAATGAAATACTTTCCACTTTCATTTGAACACATGCCAAGTATAATTATTCAGGTATTTACACCAAACTCTTTAGATTTCAATCATATATATGTCAGTTTCGGCTATAGAACACAGGCTTACTCTTTGCCGATTACCAACTTTTTATGACTGCTTTAGTTAAAACTGCAACCTTACTCACCCAACATTTATTAAGCAACTACTATGTGAATTATTCAAGCATAATTTCTCTCCATAACATTATACATGATAGTGCTGGGATAAATCATCTTCTAAAATATAAATCAGATACTTTTATATGTTTCATATTGTAAATTATAAAGTTAAAATTGAGTGTTTAGATACTATTTATGCTGAGTAAAGATGTAATATTAGATGTGACTGACAACATTTAATTAAAAAAATGGAGATATATATTTGTGCATGTGTGTGTATATATATATACACATACACATATAGATATACTTATATATCAATAAAGCCTAAAATTGCCCAAATCTTCTAACTAGCAGGGAGGGGACTTTAATTATCTACATATCACCATGATTTATTCTTAAGATATGAATTATTTAAATGGAATCACCATGCTTCCTTTATTTATGTTGAAAGAAAAATCTGTCTTCCAAAATGGATCGTGAGATATTTGCAAACTCAGACCAGCCTCTATGTTTTTTTTTTCTCCCTATGTTTAATTCAGTGCCTGACACATAGTGAATGCTCAAAAGAAATCTGCTGGATTAACATCTATATTATAGTCAGAAAGATGAACAAAAAGACTCAGTGAACAAACAGCCAAGGAGGGAAGAAGAACACTATTCAACTGCACTTAGGCAATTAGCACACTGCTGTCTTAAGAAGCCCCTGTACCATAATTATTGACTATGAAAGGTGAAGTCAAGTTCAAAGAAATCAGACAGTAGCTTTGAAATTAGGGACCTGGAGGCAATTCCTAAGTCTGCTCCCAACTCTGCCACTCTAACTTTGACCAAGTAATAGGACATCTCCAGACTTCCTATTCTCTTAAAACCTGGAGCTGATTGCTTGCTCTGCCACTTCTCCAGGGTGATCCAGGGGCCCAATGAGATAGAATTTATGACATGTTTCCTTCCTGACTGAGGAAGAATATATAATCATACCTGCAATTAATGCACTTTATAAGAGTGCCTTCCTGTTTCCAAATCTAAGTTCAATTTTAAGCCATGACCTACTTATGAATAAATGTACTTTTTCTTACTTTGAAATGCATGAGGATTTTACTCCTTGAATTTAAAAAAAAGCACAGAGAAACTTTAAATTTTTAATTTAATTAATAATTGACTTAATGGCAAGTCATGGAGATTTATCTCAATAATGCTAAAATTAAATAAATAATATATGTGCAGGTGTGTGTGCACATACCATATATTGAATTTTTCTATTTGGAAAATGTGATGGGCTGACAGATCTGGCTCTGTGGGAGTGTTATAGACCAGACTCTAAGGGGAATGACTAAACAGACTCCATTTTGCTCTGAGACTCCATGTTATGTAGGAAATAAGCTTGTCCCGTGGGAAAACCCTGCCTCTGTACCCATCAACAATTGCTTAGCTTCTCCCATGGGAACAACCTGCCTCTGTACCCATCATCGGTTACTTAGCGTGACATGTTTAGCAATACAAAATGACAATTCTCATGTAATGAAAAGTTGCTGTCTTTTGATTCCTATTGCTCCTAAACAATGTACCATGTGAACAGTGATTGTGTGGATGTTAGTAAACATTCTTTAGTTTGTACCTAGGTCAGGGTAATTTTGACCCACTTCCCCCTCTCTTGATGATCTCATGATGTTAGTTTGTAATTTTGAATCATAGCAACGGACACTTATGATTGATGTGATTTTTGGTATAAGAACCCCTACAACCCTATGGTCGAGGATGTTCTCCCAATAGCCATTTTTGGGGGCATTGTGTGAGACAGTCAGCTGGCTAGCTTAATAAAGACTCTCAAATTTGGATTTCTCAGTGGTGATCGGTCTGTTCTTAAGTTGCACCTCATAACAGAAATTTGTAGACAAAACCACCAGACACAGAAGAAAAATACAAAAAGGTACTGGTTCTAATACTTCTTATTAAAAATCATTTTTAAGAATAATGTTGTTATTAATAATTTTAAAACATGCTACAACAAAATCCCACAGGATTTAAGAGCTATTCTCTTAATATATTGTTAAATTTAAAAAAATTGGAAAAATACCTCTTCAGGTACAAAATCTATTGTTTCTATGAAGTTATTTACCAAAACAGATGTTTACATGTTTTTATTTTTATTTTTATTTTTATTTGTTTGTTTTTAGAATAACTTACTTCATCATTTATAAAAGTTGTACCAACTCAGAGTACTGGCTGTAATTAATATTGAATAGAAAATACACTCATAAGAACTCTAAAGGGCAAATATCAGTATTCTATTTTACAAATGAGGACTCTAATGGCAAAGGTAATAACATCTAACATACATTGAATGATTTCCCTGTGCCATATGCTGCATGTCTATATTTATTGCTTTATCTGATCTTCATTCTAACACTAGGAGGTAGGTTCCATGCCCATTTTATAGATGTGTGACTTGAAACTTAAGAAGTAACTTAACAAGTACCATACAGCCTATGAAGGACTGAAACTATATTTACACCACTCTGATGCATAAGTACCTTTTACCTCTTATTCCAGCAAGAAAAATCATGTCAGAACGTCTTTGAAATAGGTGGTGTTCTGCAAAGACTCTGCCATTTGTTTTCGTCAGTATCAAAATGGTTGTAAGATGTACTGCAGACCTCACAGTGCACTTTCAAATAGTAGGAGTACAGGTGATGACATACTTAACCAGAATATTTCATAATCCAAATCCCAAGAAAAGTGTTTCCCTGAAGCACAAACATGGTAAATAGAATTAAAAATGTAGGCCACAAACCTGTTTCAGGCTCAATGGAAAAATAAGGCTGCCCTTCCAAGATACTATAAACCAGCTTTGCACTGTTACCATAAACTGGGTCATCAGCATCTGTAGCTGTTACATTAGTGACAGACGTACCTAATAAAAAAGAGAAGAAAAAAAAGTGATAATTAGCACATTATTCTTTGCCAAGAACTAAATTTCACCAAGCATATCATACAGAAATCCATGTGTGGGAATAAAGAAGGAAAGAAATCTCTTTCAAAAAGAGGAAATAAACTGCTGTGTTCTAACTTCAACAACACTCAAGTCTTTTAAAGGCAATGGTACTGGCTAGGCTGGAGTACTATACAAAGAGGGCCCTTTCAGCGTCTGTATTATTTCAGATTCCTTTGTAGTTTTCATTTTAAAAATACCTATTAGATTCATGTTGGCTTGGAGAATATGCAAAGGAATCATATCAAAGGAATTTGAAACATAAGGTTAATAATATAATATAGCATGTAGCATTTAAGTTTTGCAAAAACACAACTGAAAGTACCTGGAAAAAAATTGGCTGCTGAAAAAGTTATACAGAAATATCAAAGGAATATTTTATTCCATCATATTTAATTCCTCAGAATATAAAATTAGATCGGTACTACCAATTAATCAGCATGCTTAGATAATTAGGCCTATGGATAATAGAATTAAAATCTTTTTTTTCCACATTAATCTTCTTCTTTTTATTCATTTATTCATTCAACAATGGAACACATGTCTTGCCTGAACTGGAGTATATATTTTAAGACAAAACATCTACACTCAAGAAGCTTACAGTTTGGTGGTGGGAAGGAAAAGAAGGAAACAGACAAATTTGGGTAGAAATTGAGGTGACTATAATAGCACCAAGGAGGGAAAACTCACTTGGTGCAGCATAGACAGGGTGGTCAAGGATAGGTTGCTGAGACAGGATGCATCTAAGTTAAATTATTGAAGGCAAGTTAATTTTAACGAGGAGTATGGTAGGGAAGGAGTCCCCCAAAATGTGTCAAGCACAGTAAAGGCAAAGTAGTGACCATGGGACATTTTGGGAATTTCTGAACATTGGGATAACTTGGAGAAGTCTGGAGTGATAACAAGAATCATGGTTTATGTGCACAGGGCCAATGCCTTTCTCCCCTGTGTCAGAATCATGATTTTGAATACACATTTACTATCTGTACACAAGTTTGAGTGAATAAGGTATCCGAGGATTTAAAGAATGGTAGGTGTCATAGAGCACTTTCTTGGAAAACAGATGCTGAGATCGATTTCTTGCAGAATTTCTATTGGACAGTGCTCTGCATCCATCTGTGTGGGGACCGGGCAGGAGTACCAGAGCTGTGAGACAATGACCATGCAGGCCTCTGTGCACTCTATCTCAGCTCTAGAACTGGGCTGCCCATTGAGAGATGGGACCTGTCCTTCAAACTGCAGCACTGAGGACCCGTGGAGTATGAGCTCTCCCCTGAGCATGCAGCACTGGCCTGGGGCCAGGCAGTCATTTTGGAAGAGGGCAACTGTGAGGTGGTTGCAGGATCTGATGGATAGCCTAGGGTTGTGAACTTTCCACATTCCCAGCACCTGGGGAAGTGTTTCAATCCTAACGGAGATACAGTGTGTATATGAGTAGCACACCTCAGTGATATCTGAAAAAGGTAAGGTCTTGCAATATCTTGCCAATCAAAATCCTTTTGAAATGTTTGAATTGCAGTCACTATTCAAGTAAATGTAATGATATTTTGGAGCATTCAATAACCCTATAAAATTGAAATTTTTACTTGGAATGATGATTTTGAGATTCTACAAAATATACAGTTAACAAAAAATTGCACTGAATGCCTCTTGTGTAGCACACTCCACCATACACTGGGAATAATATATATCCACACCACATATGTGTGCATACACGCATGAACACGTGTCTAAATCAAAACTCATCAATCTTGCTAGCAAAAATGAACAAATAAAAGCACAATTATTTGTAGTGATTTGAAATTACATAGATGTAGAAGAATTGGAGGCAAAACCTTCTAGGTGAAAGAAAGATAACAAGAAAAAAGGTGATGAGAGGAAAAATCAGTTATCAAAGCTAAGGGTGGAGATTTGAGCTAAAGCAACATTTGAGTGTCGGAATGGAGAGCACTGGTTTCACTGTTGTGAAGCAGCAGAGAGGATATTTCAAGTAAAGATCAGTCCTATGTTTGGGGGCCACTCCTGCTGTTAGAGCTCCCAGATTTAATTGGAGATAAACAGAGAAGAATAGGAGAACTGCTAGACTGCACCTGTAATACCAGCAATTTGAAAAGCTGAGGCAGGGGGATGGCAAGTTTGAGAGGTCAGCCTCAGTAACTTAGCAGGATCCTATCTCAAAATAAAAAATGAAAAGGAATGTGGACATAACTCAGTCATGAAGTACCTCAAGTTCAATTAGCATTACGATAAATAAATAAATAATTAATTAATTAAATACAAGAAGTAAGAAGGTCTGGTGGTGTACTCAGTGGCAAAGCACCCCTAGGTTCAATCGCCCCCTCAGATTTTTTTTTAAACTAGGAGAACTAATTACAGGTTTACAGCAGAAGTCTACTTTAATCAGTGACAAAACATTAACACTGGGAAATGATGATAAAAACAGATACCTGTGCTAATTTCCATGGTTTGATCCTTGTACTAATATGCTCCACTGAAGGTAGAGTAAGGAGGGCCTGGGTTTGAATGTGTTGCATACAAAATTCAGGAGGTGCTGATGTGATAGTATTGAGAGAGAGGGCCTTTAAGAGGCGATTAGGCCACCAGAGTCCTTGACTTGTTAATGGGATTCAGTGTCCTCATACACTACTGGATGGTGGGGAACTCATCTCTCTGGCCAGTCCACTCTCTGCCATGAGAGAACATAATGTGTCTTCACTCCAGAGGATGAAGCAAGAAGGTCCTCACCAAATGCCAGCACCTCGATGTTGGACTACCCATTGTCTCCAAATATGAGAAAATAAATATTTGTCCTTCATAAGTTTATCCAGTACCTGCCATGCCATTACAGCACCAAGACATGGACTAAGAAGGGATATACAGTAACTATTTTTACAACTTTTCTATGGGTCTAAAATAGTTCAAAAATGTTAAAGAAAAAGAACAAATAGCAGTGTAGAGTTAATGGTTTTTACATAAAAAATGGTTCAAACTTGTTCTGAAACACTTATCTTAATCTTTTTTACCTGATTCTCAGTATAAAATCTACAATATATATTTTGTGTTATTTTTAGTTTTTTTATTTATTTATTTTTACTGCAAACAAATGGGATACATGTTGTTTCTCTGTTTGTACATGGCGTAAAGGCATACCATTTGTGTAATCATAAATTTACATAGGGTAATGTTGTTTGATTCATTCTGTTATTTTTTCCCTTCCCCCCACCCCTCCCACTCCTCTTTTCCCTCTATACAGTCCTTCCTTCCTCCATTCTTGTCCCCCTCCCTAACCCTAACTCTAACCCTAACATTAACCCCTCCCACCCCCCATTATGTGTCATCATCCACCTATTAGCGATATCATTTGTACTTTAGTTTTTTGAGATTGGCTTATCTCACTTAGCATGATATTCTCCAATTTCATTCATTTGCCTGCAAATGCCATAATTTTATCATTCTTTATGGCTGAGTAATATTCCATTGTGTATATATACCACAGTTTCTTTATCCATTCATCAATTGAAGGACATCTAGGTTGGTTCCACAATCTGGCTATTGTGAACTGAGCAGCTATGAACATTGATGTGGCTGTATCTCTGTAATATGCTGATTTTAAGTCCTTTGGGTATAGGCCAAGGAGTGGGATAGCTGGGTCAAATGGTGGTTCCATTCCAAGTTTTCTAAGGAGTCTCCACACTGCTTTCCAGAGTGGCTGCACTAATTTGCAGCCCCACCAGCAATGTATGAGTGTACCTTTCTCCCCACAGTCTCGCCAACACCTGTTGTTGCTTGTGTTCTTGATAATCGCCATTCTAATTGGGGTGAGATGAAATCTTAGGGTAGTTTTGATTTGCATTTCTCTTATTACTAGAGATGTTGAACATTTTTCCATATGTTTGTTGATTGCTTGTAGATCTTCTTCTGTGAAGTGTCTATTCATTTCCTTAGCCCATTTGTCGATTGGATTATTTGCATTCTTGGTGTAGAGTTTTTTGTGTTATTTTTAGAGGTAAACAAAATAATATATGTTAGTTCCTAGTACAAAAATTGTCACATGCTAAGCCTATGAGCAACAACTTTGCCTCTGGATCAGACTCTAGCTTCGGACAATAGATTCCTGGGGTCCTTTTCCACAATAAGATGGAGACACTGGGAGAGTGTTTTCAAAAATCTTCTCAGGTAATTACACGGTAAAGCCACCATTCGACACACATGTTGTAGGCATTCAACTTTAAAAAAATGTTTTCACCTCTTCTCCCTAGAGACATTAATTTCTATCATGATTACTTTGGGAAGATTCTTATTCAGACTTGTTTGTAAAGTGAAGCATTGTTAAATCATTCACACTGCAGAAAGAAACATGAAGGCCTTTTCTTGTTAAATGGAAGATGAGAATACTTTCTGGGGAGTTTACTATCGCAATGCTGATGATAATCATTTAATCATTTCCATTTTTGTGCTTATTGTAACGTGATCGTATCTTATGGTAAGAGGCATCCCATCACATTACTGGCTCAGGAGTAAAGGGCCAAGTTTCTATCATTTAAATGCTCTGTGATTCAGCTTTTTCATAGGCAAAGATGATCATTTTTGTTATGCAAACCTCAAACATTTTTGTGAGGATCAAATGAGGTTATAGGAAGCTTATGGGAGTGACTGAGAGAATAAATTTGGAGTCAAACTGTCTTGAATATGTGTTTCATATTCCATCTCCAAATTTTACTAATTGTTTGTACTTGACTAAATAACAAAACTTTTCCAATCTTTGGTTCCATAATCTGTGAAAAGGAAGGTGGTAGTTGTCATGACAGAAATTTGTTGAGATGATTAAATGCAATTATTAATGCAAAGAATACTGAAGTTATTGATATGATGCTATTAAGAACTTACTGTCATTCTTGTGATAAGTACATTATATGTTTATACAGATGAAACTGAATAATAAACTCGACTTTTAAGTTTGAAGTGATGGTAGATGTTTTAATTTATAATTGTCATTTTTGCATAATAGCTTTAAAAGTAATAAATTTCCATATATTTGAGGGAAAACCACACTAAAAGGAGGCTTGCAAATATAACAATAAGAATGTTAGATGGGAGGAATAAGTTTTGGTGTTCTGTAGCACAATATTTTTCATGTGAAAAACTTAAGGTTAATTCCCCTGAGTTGATCCTTTCCGAAGAGGTACACAAATCAAAAGTCACAATCTTACAATCTACCTCATAAATATGTACAAGTATATGTCAATGAAAAGTGCTTTTTAAGAAAGCGATTTAATTAGTAAAACTGCCCAAAAGTAAGCTCAGCAAGACACATAGTCTTACATTCTTCTCTCCAATGTATTTCACAGGATTTTCTTCTTTGGGATAAAATGAATCCAGGCTGAAAAATTAAAAGTATTTAACATAGTAAGCATCAGGCACACCATTAGTACCAAGTTGCTTGATGTTATTTGGATGGATGGCATTCACAGGAATGTCACCTCTCCCACCCAAGCAAATCTCACACAAGTGCCAAGATGAGCTACAGGGCTGGGCCCCAGCACAGGCTCTGACGGTTTGGATATGAAGTATCACCCAAAGGCTCATGCATGAGACACTGTAAGAATTTTCAGCAGTGAAATGAATCCAAGTATGAGAGGCGTGACCTAATTGGTGTATTCATTCGCTGATATGGATTAACTGTGTGGTAATTTTAGGCAGGTAGATTGTGGCTGGAGGATATAGGTCACTGATAGTGTGCCTTTGGAGTATATATTTTGACCCTGGTAAGCAGAGTTCTCTCTCTACTTCCTGTTGCCATGTTTTGAGCACCTTCCTCCACCACACCTTTCTGCCATGATGTTCTGCCTGACCTTGGGCACAGAGCAATGGAGTCAGCTGATCATGAACTCTGAGACCGTGTGTCAAAATAAACTTTTCCTCCTCTACATTGTTTTCGTCATGTCTTTGGTCACAGAGATGGAAAAGCTGACTAAAACAAGGGCTAAGGCAAGCTTTTATCCACCCACTCATCTGGGATACACTGCCTGACGTCTGGCTTCCTAGAAATCCACACCCTTCAACTTCAGGCATCTGGAAATGAAAAGGCAGCACTCCTTTCTGTCAAAGATGATATTTCTCCTAAGAGTGATTCAAGACTGTTGATGCACCTGTACACTGGAATAGATGTGTGTGGAGGTTTTGTGGAAGCATTTGTCAAGTGATTACCCGTAAAGGGGGAAATGGATGCTTTGAGGTTAATCTTGCAGCAGAAAACATTTCTAGTCAAGCTGCAGCGTAGGCTTCTCCATGGAAATGCATGCAGAATGCAGACCGCGGAGGTAAATTGAAAAGTGTAAACCTTGCAGGATAATGTTTCTTCAGAGCAGCAACTGTTGGTGTGTGATAAATAAGACCCTGAGTAATACCCAGGAAATATAACAACCAGGATTCTTTGTTTGTGTTTTCATTTGGAACTGTTTTTGTCCCTTTGTCGAGGATACAAGAGACTCATTTAGCTAGTGACTATAAATTTGACACTGTGCCATTTCTCCAAGAAAGCCCCTATTATAATCCAACTTGATGCTGATCCTAATTATAATAATATAGCTGTTGTATTTCCAGCTGTTGTCAACAAAAATGATCCCTGTCACCACAATTCAGTCTGCTAGTATCAAGTCAAATATGAATACGTCAATTCCAAGGTGAATTCTCCTTTAAACAAACCCATTTTTCTGCATTTCATTTCTTGTTTAAGTGGAATCTGTCAATATGCTGCTTGGATTTTAATTAACAACAGAGGATCTACAATATCTTTTGCCTCTTGCCACACCTGAAAGTTTCCTCCCATTAATGGCAAGACTCATATTTTCCTCCAATCCTGACAGCAAACACTACAAGCAAAATTAACCATCAAAGATGTTCCTCTTCAGATTAGAGATTCCAGTTTGCTGACAAACTAAGATGAAAGGCCTTCGGGAAAATAAGATGTTGGGGTTTGGGTAGTGCAGCTCTGTTAGCTAGGCTATACTTTTTTTATGAGCCAGTCAGCACACCGATTGTGCACATTATTCAGAAAGAAAAATGCTGGAGCTGACACCCAAGCAGGAAAACAAAGGTTTGGTGCAGCGTGAAAATGTGCACACTGGAAAAGCTAAAACTATTATGATGAAAAGAACACCAACCCCATTTGCAAGGAGTCGTTTGCAATCCATTTTTTAGAGACTAAGCATTCTAAGAGCAGGTGGGAAAATAAAGCTCGACTTTTACAATAGCTGAAATTCAGAAAAGCCTGCAATCCCAGTCCCCAACTCTTATCTTCAAACTTTTGATTTGAACTTCTAGCTCCCCTGTTCCAAGTTCAGTATGTACAATGCATGGGCAGAATGTCTGTCATTGTCACCTGAAAATGATTTACCTGAACATTTAATCAACCCAAGCATCATGGCTCTAACAGGACATAGGAATGATGCAACTCCATTATTTTCATTGTTTAATAAAACTAAACGTTCACCCCAGCTTTTCTCATCCCCCTTATTAATTCTTCCAAGTTCAGTGCAACACAATAGGTACTGGGACACTGGTATTGCCATGACAACCTGTTTTTGGTTGCTGTTGTATAGTCGAACAATAATTTCATAGGACCTGTATAACTTGTTGACATTTAAATTAACACTTACTAGAAGCTGAAGCTGGATGTTTACAATGTGTTGTACCAAATTCATTACTTTTTAGTTTTATAAACAATGCTTTCGGATACTTTCTTACATGACTGGCATGTATTTCTGTAGGTTTTGTGTTGGTTTATTTCTTATTTCTTCAGTTACAACAGAACACAATCCTTCTGTGATTAAGGAAAAAGCTTAGAAATGCATGCAGGCAGCCCTTGCATTTTCATTTCCATCTCTCTAGCTGAAACTGTGGCCTCCACATTCATTTCTTCAGATGGGGCATCAAACAAATTTTCCCAGTGGGAAACATGGCCTAAATCCTACCAGTATTTTTCAGTTTTGCTTCTTAATTATAGAAGACACATGCCAAATATCCAAACCTCCAAGGGACGCCTTAGGGGGTCTTTACATAATGATGAGGATTATACATGGATCAGTAAAAATTAGGACCTTTTAAAATTTAACCCTATGCTTGGAGATTCCTTCCCCAGCCATGTGCTGGGGAAAATAAATAGTGAGCCACTCCAACTGACCGTTGAACTGCAAGCTGGAAGACAGGAGTTCTGCTTCCTTCCAGCAACTTCTAGTCTGAATTTACTCTTGCTTAAGGAGGAAAATCATGCAAAATGATAGTAGAATAGCCCCTTCTGTTTCGTAGGTGATCAATCTTTCCACTAAAAAAAGTCAACGGAATAAGAAGCAGAGGCAGTGTGTACTCATTATTTCACTTCAGAACATTTTAAGACATATACCACACAATGAGGACCTCAATGATCAGTTCCCCTTTTATCTTTTTTTTGCAAAGACCTAACCATTGCTCACTGGGTGTTCTCTTCCCATGCCAACTCTCTGCTGGTAGTGAAACATTGCTGCCAAATTCCACATGCTCCAAATTGAATTTATTATGGAAACAGGGACAGATTCTTAACGGCAGTCACGTGGAGGGACAACACAGAAATGCATCCTGTCATTTTTCTGGCTTCATGATTTGGAACATAAACTGGGGAAATAACACTAGAGATCTAAACAGTTGTGTAACTTAATGAAACACCCATACGCACTTAACATTGTGTTTTCAGAATGAGCCTGAAACTTTCAGAAACAATTAAAATACTTCAGAAAATGCAGTTGAGCACACAGATATATTCTATTCACCCATGCATCATTCCAGTGAACATCTGTAATGTGCATTGGGTGAGAGAAATGGAAAATACTATATGAAAATGTGTGATTGTAAAATATCACCCATGTTTACTATGCACAGGAGGAAAGTATCTTCTACAGCCCTCAGGAACAATGCTAGGACGGTGGCCTGCAAACTGATAATGAGGATGATTGGAGACCTGGTTGTGAAAACTAATAAGCTTCCTGTTTTACAGTTCTGTGTGCATAAATAAACCCTTTCAGAATTGAGAGGACTCTTTTCTAACACTCCAGGAAAAAAAAAAAAAAAAAAGGTATTTTCTTTGCATAGACTGCCTACTCCCAGCAATCCTAGTGTATCTGTTACCCATGGAATGAAATCCTATAAATACTTGAGAACTAAACTGGCATCATCTCTGCTTTAGACTGGCAGCTATATCAATCCTGACCTTGCAAAATTATTCTACCAGTGATATTGCAGTGACTCCTGTAATGTGTAAGGCCTGCAGTAGGTGGCAATTTCACTCATTCGGTTTTATTATATGAACTCATTCCTTTACTCACACTCCCAGGATGTCTACATGTATAGCAGGGACAGTGTGCCACATATTGAGTTAGATGTGAAATGTACAAGAATGTGCAGGAGAGTTAGAGTTTCCGTTAGCAATCTATTCACCTGGCATCTCTTTATTATAGAAATCTGCAAACTTTTGTGGTAATTATTTTCAAGAAGGTAGAAAAATATAGTTTAAAAGAAACACACAGACACACACACATTCTACAATTATAATGTTGGAAGTTTCTGTTGATGTCATCTTATTAAAAGACCGAGGTCATATTCTACATTCATGACTTGATACTCTTACAAAGCAAGAATTTTCCTCTTAAATCAGTGACTCAGTTTCCTAAAGTTAAATATAAGAATAGTACTATTTGCCTTATGTTCTTGAGGCTCCGTAAAGATAATATACCATCAGTCTTTCCTTGGTGAGGGACATTGATTGAGCCATGCTCCTCGGCTCTCTGGAATAGGCTACTTAATTTACGTTTGATAAAGTATAGATTTAAGGCCAAGATGCATGAGCATAAGACTATTTCCACTATAATGACTGATTACTTTTAGAATAGCTTTCTTTTCCAGTTAAAATCGAGGACATTTAGAAATTATGATAGCCTGTGTGATTGCTACCCCTTTCTAAAGGGAAAGACAGAACCCTATGACATTTCTGAAAGCTAGCAAAGGGAAGAGCCATTGAGTCAATGGAGCTATTGGGAAAAGAACAACCCAAATGAAACAGGTTTGATTTGACAGTCATTACAAGATCTACAGTAATGTAGATCTAAAATCTTTCAAAGAGATTTCTTAAAAGCATGTGTTTACTAACATATACAACATATATGACCTTATAGTTGTTGCCATCCATGATGTAGCTAAAATGGAGGTAAATTGGGTCTCTCTCTCCTACATGAAAACTTCACTATTTTGGGATTTTTTTTATGAAGATCCTGTTACACATCATGCCTTCTTTTTGAAACCAGGGAAACTAGCTAAAAGATTCTTGTTTTCTTGAAAGGCAGACTTGTGGGAAGGGAGAAAATTAAACAGCTACCGAATGACATGATAAAATGCTGTAGGTGAAACGGAAATACTGAAGAACCCAGGAGAGGCAGATATACAGCTAAAACAAGGTTTTTGATATGAGGAGACATTGATATTGAAATTGGACAAGAGTATTACCTTGAAGAAAAAGCATGATCCTGGGAAATGTTCACAGGTGGAACTATAAATAGGAAAGAACCCCTATGCTTCAGGTTTATGACTTTGGAACTTATTTTAGTAAAATGAAAAATTTTTTTAAATTGTTTTGAATAGTCATTTTATAAAAATCACCCAGAACTCCAATTTTCCCAACTCTTTTCTTTACCCACACACTCAGTCAGGCAAGTCCATTCCTATGACTCTCCAACATATTCCCTAACCCAATCTGACACATATTCAAGTTGATTCCTAAGCTAAATCCTTCACTCTTCTGAACTATCAAAATGCTTTATTTGACTATCTCTGGGGGCCCCTTTCACTTTTACATATAAATTGCTCTGCATACAGGGTTTCCCTTTTTAGACTAAAAACTTCTTAGGAACAATTTCTCTCTTATTCTCTTGACTTTCCCCTGAGCCTCCCCCTCTAGAGTTACACTGTGCCTCTACAAAGTGTCCTCTTTACCTCATCTACATCATTATCATGACTCTATAGTGTCTGAGTTGTACAAGTGGTCAGAACAATGTCTGGCATGAAATATTTATTCATTTAAGTTTGCAACAAGAACCTAGTATGATGATCTTCATTCACATAGAAAGGAATAAAGTCTTTGGTCAAATAGGACAAAGATGCTCCATAGCCATACCTTTTAACCATGACACAAACATTAACATGTTTCTAAGTTTTACATACTGAGGGGGAGAGAATGACCTCATATTTTTTTATTTTTCCCCTTGTACCTCAGAATGTACCTTGCATATGTATAATTGTCCAATAAGTATACGCATAAAGTATGAATGAATTGGTTATTGTCTTCTGTAAGGCTTACTCAGAAATCAATGTAATAGGTTAATCTAGTCATATTTAGAGGTATATGTTGATTCTTTTGTTTTTTCTTACTTTCATTTTAGATTTATTAGAGAATAAGGATTTTCTATATCTTGAAGAAGGTAGTCATGACCTTGTCTTTTTAAAGTTGGGTTCATTTTGTGGGTTTAAATGCAAGCTAGTATGATTGCAAACCCTTACATAAGCTCATAAAAACTTCCTGTAAAAGAAACAATGGAAATTTTATTGGGAGGGGCTTAAAAATTATAATTTAAAGATCCTCCAAAGGCTAGGAAGAATGTCAAAGGTGGTGACAGGCATAATCATGGGTCACTAGGCTTTAAGATTCTGTATCAACATGTTTGTAGTCATGTCCAAGAAGGGTGTTATGGTTTAGGTATGAGGTGTCCCCCAAAAGGGCAAGTGAGAGACAAGATAAAAATATTCAGAATTGAAACGATTAGATTGTAAGAGTTTTAATCTACTTAGTGGTTAAATTCATTGATATGGATTAACTGGGTGGTAGCTGTAGATGAATGGGGTGTGGTAGGAGGAAGTAGGTCACTGTGGGTGTACATTTGGGGTTCATAACTTGTCCTTGGTGAGTGGAGCTCTCTCTTTCTCTCTTTCTGCTTCCTGGTCACACTGAGTCCTGAGCTGCTTTCTTCTGCCATATGCTTCTGCCATGATGTTCTGCCTCATCTTGGGCTTAGAGCTATGGAGTCATTTAACCATGGACTGAACCTCTGAAACCATTAACCCAAATAAACTTTTCCTCCTCTACGTTGTTCTTGCCAGTCCTTCGGATCACAGCAACAAGAACAAATAAAAAAACAAAACAAAACAAAACAAAACAAGGACTATAATGAAGGATAATCAGGAAGTGCCCAGGGTTGAACATTAAGCATCAAGGACGAGTTTCCCATGGAGGAAGTAGTCGCAAAGTAAACTGACACGCATAGTCAGCATGGGCTTGGTAGGAAACTAGACTAGGAGGCTCCTGGTGGAAGTACATTAACAAGATCATTTCATAGTCAAGGCACTGGCAATAACCGGTGATGATGTGGGTGGTAGTGACTGGATGGATGGACCTCCTTTCTTTTGTTGAGAATTTGATATCTAGTGTCCTTTTTCTATTATGGGAAAATCCTCTGTATTAGGACTTGCTGACCATGCTAGTTGTGACTGAGGAAGTTCTACTTAAACCAAAGAAAATAAACTGAGGGTTACCTTTCTTGATCCTGAATCACTTCTTGTTAGCTGCTTCATGGTCATTCCACAAGGAGGCCCTTAAGTCCCAATAGGAGGAAGGTCACAGACTCTTTCATGGATTGTGTATTTGGTTCTTCAAACCCTAACTCCCAATGGAAAAGTATTAGGAGGTAAAGCTTTTGCGAGGAAACTAGTCCATTAAGGTGAAACCCTTATAAGAAAAGACATTCCTCACTTTCTCTTCTTTCTGTCATGTGAGGACACAAGAAGAAGACAACCAAGAAGCCAGCTGCCAGCAAACACTGTACCTGATGGCACTTTGATTTTGGACTTTCTAGCCTTCAGAAGCATGAGAAATAAATGTTTATTGCTTAAACCAGCGTCTTTGATAATTCATTATAGCAACCCTGGCAGACTAAGACAAAGTGTCAGCATCTCTTATTAACAGTGCCTAGGTGAAAATCCGAGAAGCTGGCATTGAAATCTAGCTCCATGTGATACTTGTACTCAAAAAAAATAATAATAATAATTAAAAAAAATAAAAGTGGAAGTGTACAGTAGAAGCTACAAACTGTGTGGATTCTTTACTTTTGCTTTACACTTTTTATACCCCCAAACATAAGCATTAAACAGACACTGTTGCTTCCATTTTCTGATAGGAAACCAGGCTCAACTATATTAAGGTATGTAGTCATTTAGATGGATAAATACAACTTTAACCCAGTCATACTTTTCTCTCAAATTTAGAATTCAGGGACTGAGATTGTGGCTCAGTGGTAGCACTTGCCTAGCATGTGTGAGGCACTGGGTTCAATTCTCAACACCACATGTAAATAAATGAATAAAATAAAGGTCTTGTTGTTTCTCTATTTGTACATAGAGGCCAGGCATACCATTTGTGTAATCATACGTTTACATAGGGCAATGATGTTTTTTTTTTTCCCTTCCCCCCCACCCCTCCCACCCCTCTTTTCCCTCTATACAGTCCTTCATTCCTTCATTCTTACCGCTCTCCTTATCCCTAACCCTAAACCTAACCCTAAACCTAATGCTAACCCCTCCCACCCCCCATTATATGTCCTCATCCGCTTATAAGCGAGATCATTCGTCCTTTAGTTTTTTGAGATTGGCTTATCTCACTTAGCATGATATTCTCCAATTTCGTCCATTGTGCCTACAAATGCCATAATTTTATCATTCTTCATTGCGGAGTAATATTCCACTGTATAATATGCCACAGTTTCTTTATCCATTCATCAACTGAAGGGCATCTAGGTTGGTTCCACAATCTGGCTATGGTGACTTGAGCAGCAATGAACATTGATGTGGCCGTATCTCTGTAGTATGCTGATTTTAAGTCCTTTGGGTATAGGCCAAGGAGTGGGATAGCTGGGTCAATGGTGTTTCCATTTCAAGCTTTCTGAGGAATCTCCACACTGCTTTCCAGAGTGGCTGCACTAATTTGCAACCCCACCAGCAATGTATGAGTGTTCCTTTTTCACCACATCCTCGCCAACACCTATTGTTGCTTGTATTCTTGATAATCGCGATTCTAATTGGGGTGAGATGAAATCTTAGGGTAGTTTGATTTGCATTTCTCTTATTACTAGGGATGTTGAACATTCTTCATATATCTGTTGATTACTTGTACATCTTCTTCTGTGAAGTGTCTGTTCATTTCCTTAGACCATTTGTTGATTGGATTATTTGTATTCTTCGTGTAGAATTTTTGAGTTCTTTATAGATTCTGGAAATTAGCGCTCTATCTGAGGTATGGTTGGCAAAGATATTCTCCCACTCCGTAGGCTCTCTCTTCACATTTCTGATAGTTTCCTTGCTGAGAGAAAGCTTTTTAGTTTGAATCTATCCCAGTTGTTGATTCTTGCTTTTATTTCTTGTGCTATGGGAGTCCTGTTAAGGAAGTCTGATCCTAAGCCAACAAGTTGAAGATTTGGACCTACTTTTTCTTCTATAAGATGCAGGGTCTCTGGTCTGATTCCGAGGTCCTTGATCCATTTGAGTTGAGTTTTGTGTAGGGTGAGAGATAGGGGTTTAATTTCATTCTATTGCATATGGTTTTCCAGTTTTCCCAGCACCATTTGTTGAAGAGGCTATCTTTCCTCCATTGCATACTTTTGGAACCTTTGTCTAGTATGAGAAAATTGTATTTATTCAGGTTTGTGTCCATGTCCTCTATTCTGTACCATTGATCTACCTGTCTATTTTGGTACCAATACCATGCCATTTTTGTTACTATTGCTTTGCAGTAGAGTTGAAGATCTGGTATTGCAATACCCCCTGCTTCGCTCTTGCTACTGAGGATTGCTTTAGCTATTCTAGGTTTTTTATTCTTCCAAATGAATTTCATAATTGCTTGCTCTATTTCTGCAAGGTACATCATTGGGATTTTAATTGGAATTGCATTGAATCTGTATAGCACTTTAGGTAGTATAGCCATTTTGACAATATTAATTCTGCCTATCCAGGAACATGGGAGATCTTTCCATTTTCTAAGGTTTTCTTTAATTTCTTTCTTTAGTGTTCTGTAGTTCTCATTGTAGAGGTCTTTCACCTCTTTTGTGAGATTGATTCCCAAGTATTTTATTTTTTTTTGATGCTATTGTGAATGGGGTAGTTTCCTAATTTCCCTTTCTGAAGATTCATCACTTATGTATAAAAATGCATTGGATTTATGAGCATTGATCTTGTAACCTGCTACTTTACTGAATTCACTTATGAGTTCTAAAAGTTTTCTGGTGGAATTTCCAGGTTCCTCTAATATATAATCATGTCATCAGCGAACAAGGATAGTTTGAGTTCTTCTTTTCCTATTCGTATCCCTTTAATTTCTTTGGTTTGTCTGATTGCTCTGGCTAGAGTCTCAAGGACGATGTTGAATAGAAGCGGTGAAAGAGGGCATCCCCTGCCTTGTTCCAGATTTTAGGGGGAACGCTTTCAGTTTTTACCATTTAGAATGATATTAGCCATGGGCTTAGCGTAGATTGCCTTTATAATGTTAAGGAATGTTCCCACTACCCCAATTTTTTCTAGTGTTTTGAGCATGAAGGGGTGCTGTATTTTATCGAATGCTTTTTTCTGCATCTATTGAAATAATCATGTGATTCTTAACTTAAGTCTGTTGATATGGTGAATGACATTTATTGATTTCCGAAAGTTGAACCAACCTTGCATCCCTGGGATAAAACCCACTTGATCGTGGTGCACTATCTTTTTAATATATATTTGTATGCGATTTGCTAAAATTTTGTTGAGAATTTTTGCGTCGATGTTCATTAAGGATATTGGTCTGAAATTTTCTTTTCTCGATGTGTCTCTGTCTGGTTTAGGTATCAGGGTGATATTGGCTTCATAGAACGAGTTTGGGAGGGTTCCCTCCTCTTCTATTTCATGGAATAGTTTGAGGAGTATTGGAATGAGCTCTTCTTTAAAGGTTTTGTAGAACTCGGCTGAGAACCCATCTGGTCCTGGACTTTTCTTTGTTGGTAGGCTTTTGATGACCTCTTCTATTTCATTGCTTGAAATTGGTTTATTTAAGTTGAGTATGTCCTCCTCATTCAGTTTAGGTAATTCATATGTCTCTAAAAATTTGTTGATGTCTTCGAGGTTTTCTGTTTTGTTGGAGTATAGATTTTTGAAATAGCTTCTAATTATGTTTTGTATTTCACTCGTGTCTGTTGTGATGTTTCCTTGTTCATTCTGAATTTTAGTAATTTGAGTTTTTCTCCCTCTTTCTCTTTGTTAGTGTGGCTAAGGGTTTATCAATTTTGTTTATTTTTTCAAAGAACCAACTATTTATTTTGTTAATTTTTCCAATTGTTTCTTTTGTTTCAATTTCATTGATTTCGGCTCTGATTTTAACTATTTCCTGTCTTCTACTACTTTTGGTATTGGTCTGCTCTTCTTTTTCTAGCACTTTGAGCTGTAGTGTTAAGTCGTTTATTTGTTGATTTCTACTTCTTTTTTTGAATGCACCCCATGAAATAAATCTTCTCTAAGTATTGCTTTCATAGTGTCCCAGAGATTTTGATATGATGTGTCTTTGTTCTCGTTTACTTCTAAGAATTTTTTTATTTCCCTCCTGATGTCTTCTGTTATCCATTCATCATATAATAGTGTATTATTTAATCTCCAGGTATTGGAGAAGTTTCTGTTTTTTATTCTGTCATTTATTTCTAATTTCAATCCATTATTATCTGATAGAGTACAAGGTAGTATCTCTATCTTCTTGTATTTGCTAACAGTAGCTTTGTGGCATAAAATATGGTCTAATTTAGAGAAGGATCCACGTGCTGCTGAGAAGAAAGTGTATTCGTTCTTTGTTGGATGGTATATTCTATATATGTCTGTTAAGTCTAAATTGTTGATTGTGTTGTTGAGATCTATAGTTTTCTTTATTCAATTTTGTTTGGACGATCTATCCAGTAGTGAGAGAGGTGTGTTAAAATCGCCTAGTATTATTGTGTTGTGGTCTATTTGATTTCTGGAATTGAGAAGGATTTGTTTGATGTACGTGGATGAGCCAATGTTCGGGGCATAGATATTTATGATTGTTAAGTCTTGCTGATTTATGCTTCCCTTAAGCAGCATGTAATGTCCTTCTTTGTCCCTTCTGACTAGTTTTGGTTTGAAGTCCACATTATCTGAAATGAGGATGGATACTCCAGCTTTTTTGCTGTGTCCGTGTGCATGGTATGTTTTTCCCCATCCTTTCACCTTTAGTCTATGGGTGTCTCTTTCTATGAATGAGTCTCTTGCAGGCAGCATATTGTTGGATTTTTCTTTTTAATCCAATCTGCCAGTCTGTGTCTTTTGATTGATGAATTCAGGCCATTGACATTCAGGGTTATTATTGTGATATGATTTGTATTCCCAGTCAATTGACTCATATTTGTTTTTGACATGATTTGGTTTCTCCTTTATTTGGCTATTCCTTTAGGCTAGCGCCTCCTGTTGCTGATTTGCATCGTTGTTTTCATCTCTTCCTCATGGAATATTTTGCTGAGAATGTTCTGTAATGCTGGCTTTCTTTTGTAAATTCCTTTAGCTTTGTTTATCATGGAAGGATCTATTTCATTGTCAAATTTGAAGGTAAGTTTTGCTGGGTATAAGATTCTTGGTTGGCATCTGTTTTCTTTCAGGGCTTGGTATATGTTGTTCCAGGCCCTTCTAGCTTTTAGGGTCTGGATTGAAAAATCTGCTGATATTCTTATTGGTTTCCCTCTGAATGTAATTTGATTCTTTTCTCTCGCGGGCCTTTAAAATTCTGTCTTTATTTTGTATGTTAGGTATTTCATAATAATGTGCCTTGGTGTGGGTCTGTTGTAATTTTGTATGTTTGGAGTTCTATAAGCCTCTTGTACTTGGTTTTCCATTTCATTCTTCAGATTTGGGAAATTTTCTGTTATTATTTCATTGAATAGATTGTTCATTCCTTGGTTTGTTTCTCTAAGCCTTCCTCAATCCCAATAATTCTTAAATTTGGCCTTTTCATGATATCCCATAATTCTTGTAGATTCTGTTCATGATTTCTTACCATCTTTTCTGTTTGGCCAACTTGCTTTCAAGATTAAATAATTTGTCTTCAATGTCTGAGGTTCTGTCTTCCAGGTGTTCTATCCTATTGGTTATGCTTTCTATGGAGTTTTTAACTTGGTTTATTGTTTCCTTCATTTCAAGTATTTCAGTTTGTTTTTTTTTTTCAGTATCTCTAACTCTTTATTGAAATGATCTCTTGCTTCCCGTATTTGCTCTTTTAACTGTTGATTGGTGCGATCATTTAATGCCTGCATTTGCTCTTTCATCTCCTCCTTCAATGCCTGCATTTGCTCTTTTCATCTCCTCATTAGCTTCCCTGATCGTTTTAATTACGTACATTCTGAACTCCCTTTCTGACATTTCTTCTGCTGTGCTGTCATTGGGTTTTATTGATGTAGTATCTAGGTTTGTTTGGGACATTTTCTTCCCTTGTTTTCTCATATTGGTCAGCTGTCAGTGGGACCCTGAGATATTGCAGTTTTCCGCTATTGGCTTATAGTGTCCTGGTAGATTTCCAGTGTATCACCTCCCAGCCTTCAGTAGCCTGATGTCTTGGAGGAATCTGATAAAGCAGCGCATCCGAAGAAAACTGCCCCTAGCCCCCTACTGGTTCCACGGTTTGGAACTGGTTCTGTGCGGAAATGCTCTCACTGTGGGCCTGCACCGTGCAGCTGGCCGTGTGGGAGGAGCCCACTGCTGGAGTGTGGAAGGCTACCTTGGGAAGACTCTAGCTGCCCTGCCTGGCTCCGATAAGCCACCTCTATCTGTACCTGCCACCCGGGCCCAGTTTTACCCAGTGGGCAGACTCACCTGTGGCTCTATTTCAGTCCGAGTCTCTCAATGCCTCCCCTTCTTAACTCCTGGGTTCTGGAGCGACTGGGGGTTCAGTCACCCTCTAGGCCGCCATCTTGGATCACCCTGTGAAGAGAGCTTGCAGCCGGAGTGGGCAGAGCTGCCTGAAGAGTTCTCTGGCTGCCCTGCCCTGATCCCAGAGGCTGCTTGCGGATCGAAGCTCTCGGTTGGTTCGGGGACTTGTGGCTGGTTCTATGTAGAAAACCTCTCACTGGGCGGTCTGGTCTGAGAAGCTAGCCTTGAAAGGCACCTCCTACCGCAGGGGTCCAGGCTACTTGGGGAGGTCTCTGGCTGCCCTATCCTGGTCCCTGAAGCTGGTTGTGTGCCGGAGTACGTTGTGCTGCAGTGGCTCCGGGACTCGGAGCTTGTTCTGGTCAGAATGGCTCTCACTAGTGGGCCAGTTCTGTTCCGAGAACCTGGAGAAGCTGGCTGTGTGGGCGGGGCCCACCGCTGGAGTGCGCAGGGCTGCCTGTGGATGACTCTAGCTGCCCTGCCCGGCTCCGATAAGCCACCTCTATCTGGGCCTGCCACCCAGGCCGAGCTTTACCCAGTGGGCAGACTCACCTGTGGCTCTATTTCAGTCCGAGTCTCTCAATGCCTCCCCTTCTTAACTCCTGGGTTTTGGAGCGACTGGGGGTGCAGTCTCCCTCTAGGCCGCCATCTTGGATCGCCCTGTGAAGAGAGCCTGCAGCCGGAGTGGGCAGAGCCACCTGAAGAGGTCTCTGGCTGCCCTGCCCTGATCCCAGAGGCTGCTTGCTGATCAAAGCTCTCCATTGGTTTGGGGACTTGTGGCTGGTTCTATGTAGAAAACCTCTCACTGGGCGGTCTGGTCTGAGAAGCTAGACTTGAAAGGCACCTCCCACCGCAGGGGTCCAGGCTACTTGGGGAGGTCTCTGGCTGCCCTATCCTGGTCCCTGAAGCTGGTTGTGTGATTAACATCTAAAAAGAATTCAAAAAATTTAGAGTTCAACTCTTAAATTCTTGAAACTTATCAAAAATAGCCAAGGTTACCCAGATGTATGAAACCAAATAATACAACTATGTATTTCACACAAGTCTAATCCTTCCACATAACCAACAAGATGAGGGCCATTATTACAAAATTATCCTTGGCCAAGAGGTTTCTTCTCAGGGAAAGTGAATCATTGAATTTGAATCAAAACTGATACACTTATCTTTTGCTCTTCTGCTAGCATCTGCTCTTTTCTGGGCACAGGAATAGCCAAGTAAGATTCAGTTTTCTTTCCTCTAGGTCATCTTAAAAGATGTATGAGAAAAAAGGAACTTTTACAGTTGTATGTGAAGAAGTTAAATGTCATCATATTAAACAAGAAGAGTTTGAGAAATAAGCATACTAGAAAAATACAGTAAGACCTTGGTATGAATGCCTGGAGATACTTGGAAAAAATGTTTTGAACACTCTATGTGCCCTAATTAAAATCTTGGCAAGAATAAAAGAATACATGATAAGCTAAGCAATGGGTTTACCAAAAAAAATGATTAACGTACTGCCAGCGTCTTGGGGGTTTTTGAAAATTGGAAAAGAAGAGGGAAGAGAACGTGAAATGGAAGAGAGAAATGGACTGGCTGATAACGCTTTTAGCCCTGAAGATTGAATGAACCACACCTTTAAGTGGTCTAAAAGCATGTTAGCAGGTAAATTGAATTAATAATTCATTACTCCTTATTTTGTATCTTCCTTTCTCTTTAAGTCTCTCATCTCTGGTCCCTTCTTCTCATTCTATAAATATTTATTGGTCGTTTTATGAAATCCAACTGCACCTGGTCTTAGAGTATCAAAGATGAATATGAATCTTGTTTCTTAGGGAATTCACAACCTACAAGCAGAGAAACTCAGAAAGAGCATCATTGCATGAGCTTTAACCTAAGTATGTTAAAGATGTTTAAGGAGTGACCAGAGTAAAAAGAAGATGGACTTTGACACATGTTATCGAGAAAAGGAGGAGAACAGTTTAGAAGTTTGTCCAAAGAGTCTACTGATAAAAGTAACATGCATAGTCTCACTTCAAAGTCAGTCCCTGATTTTAGAATATTGATTTTGTAAGTGAAAAGTGTATATGCCCATGTAAGGGTGTTTGACTTTTAAAATCCAATCCTAAAATCTAATCATAATGAAAAAAGACTTTTTAAAAATTGGGTTTTATTTGAAGCTTCACTTAAAATGTGCCAATATGTTTGTACAACATACTTGGAAATATCAACCCGTTTTTAGGTTGTAAAAATTATACGGTGATATACAGGTTGAGCAAATCTAATCTGAAAATCTGAAATCCACAATGCTCCAAAATCCAAAGCTCTTTGAATGTGGACATAATGGCACAAATAAAAATTTTCACACCTGCCCTCAATGAGATATATTGCAGACAAAATGTTGGTGCTTGAAAAATATTGTATAAAACTTTTTGTAGCCTATATTCATAAAGTATATAAGCGCATAAGTGAATTTTGTTTCAGAATTGAATTCCATTCCCAAAATATGTCATTATGATGTATATGAAAAATAGTTCAAAATCCTTCCAAAATACGACCAGAGTGATTGGGTTCCAATCATTGAGAATAAGATATTCTTAACCTATAGGAACTTTGCTAAGTGCCTATGAAAAGGGAAAGGAAAAATTAACAAGTTGAACACACAAAGAGAGAGAACTTAAGAAAACATTTTTAAAATCCTAATTTGGCATTAGTAATAATTGGAATGAAAAAAAAATGTACCTGACTCAATTCAAACTATACCCATTCTTTGCAATTCTTCCTCCTCGGTATATTTAAGAATCTTAGGCAGAAAATAGAAAAAAAAAATAGAAGACCATGTATTTTTTTCCAATAGCTGCACCGTTCGAACTCTATTTTACAATATCTGTAATTTTTTTTTCCTTAACATTTGTACTACTTTGTGTTTACCCTTTGGGCTAATTTGTAGTTGACCCCAGTAATACAGCCCTTTTAGCCAACATTTTTGTGACAGACACTCATTGATCTAGCAGTTTTTCAGAGCGCCTTAAAAAATCGATGGATCCCGAAGAAGAAACTGGTAGGACTTCATAATATCACATCTCATTTTTATCACAAATTTCCAATTTACCAAGTTCCTGTCTCATTATTTATACCAGACAGGGCATGCTGATGAGATACACAACCCGTTCTGTCCCTTTTGGCAATCCATTTATAACCGAAGCACAATTAATATCTTTACAGCTGTTCTCCAGGCAGAAAGAAAAATGTGGCAGCAAAGATCTTGTACATGTTTGAGTGTAAATGTGTGAAGTAAGGAGCACTGGGACATGTCTAAAAACAGTGGAATCTGGGCTTTTTTTGTTTTTATATTCCCCGGAAATCTAATTTCAAGAAAGTATTTCATACCGGACGAGAAACTGCCTTTAGTAGCTCTCCAAATTTCCCAAGGAAATAATTAGGAATCAGAATGATCATTAAATACAAACATCATGAAAAGCCCCATCCAAAGACAAAACTTGTGGGGAATTCCACGAAATTTCTAGAGTGCCACATCATTTAAACCTTTTTGTATCTATTGTCAATTGCGTGACTGTTAAATATTAATCTTCTTTTAATTACATACTGGCGATCACCATCAAAGACAGATGAACTACTTTGTTTCTGACCCAAGTATTTTATCACTTGACAATATTATCTTATTTAAACTTAAGCCCTAAAAGTTGAATTATAATCACTTCTAGGTTTTCACGAAAGAATACATATAAATAGGCAATCAATAAATATGTGTTATCTATTTGTAGCCATGTTTTCCATGTTGGTATTTGCGGCATCATTGTATTAATAAGCACCCTAAATGTTAGTAACAACAGGAATACACACACACACACACACACACACACACACACTTCACTCTCTCATTATCCTCTAGAGATCGGTTCCAGGATCCCCAGCGGGTGCTCAAATTCATGAATGGAGAACCCATGGATAAGGAAGGCCAAATATTCCACAGTTTAGGGCTTAGTACTTGTACATTCAAACCAAGCTCAAATTGAAAATATTTTTTAAAAAATGACATCTGTGCGGATCATTTACTGACTTTCCTCTTTTCATTACTCACTAAATAATATAATGATTATTTACAAAGGGGTTACATTTTACTACTATTGTAAGTAATCTGGAGGTGATTTACAGTACACGGGAGGAAATGCGTGGGTTGGTACAGATACCATGTTATTTTGAATAAAAGACTTGAGCATCCACAGATTTCGGTAGGGTTGGAGGGTCCTGGAGTCAATCCTCTGAGGATACCAAAGGATGACTTCATATGTGTGTTCGTGTATGAAACTCTCCTAAAGAAAGAATTCAAATTATGGGCAAACATTTTTGTGCTAGATTCTGATGAGACAAATATTTATTTAAGACACATTTAGAATATCATTAGTAATGTTTATAATAGTAAATAATAAACTATTTTTAAAAAATAAAGCTGAAGATAAAATAGGATTCACAAAATGAAAACCACCAAGAGAAAATACTGACTGTTCATAACCAAAACAACAACAACAACAAATACTAAATTTTTTAGGGTCCAACAGATGTGGGATCAGAAGCTGGTTCTGATTAAATGTAAGTGGCCTCCACTCATCTGTTCATTACTCCTACAGAATAAAAAAGAACAAAACAGTATTTATTTAATAATCGAAGTGTGGAGACTCTTGCTAGGCAGATTTTGAAACCATCAAACCAGTAAAATATGTCAAAAGCAGAGCAATGATATCCAGTTATAGGAGAGCTCTGTACTGGGTGAGTGATTCCCACCACAATCAGAATCCTTTGAATAGCTGTGTTTAAAAATACTAATTCTTGGAAGCAGGGCATGATGGTGCATGCCTGTAATTCCAGTGATAGAGGAGACAGAAAGAGGGATTGCAAGTTCAAGTCATCTCAGCAACTTAGCTAGGCCCTAAGCAACTTGGTGAGATCCTGTCTCAAATTTAAAAAATAAAAATAAGTAAATAAATATATCTTTGGGGTTCTACCCAATGGAAACCAATTCAAAACCTCATAGGAGAGACCAGGGAATCTATTTCGTACTTTGGCTCATGGAAAAGTGTCATTTGTAAGCCAAGGAATGAAAAGCATGCTTACGCCCTTTTGAAAGTTATATGTTATTTCAAGTTTCTAATTACAAAAGTAATACATACTCACTGTGGGAAACACACCTCTTTTTGTAGACAACTCAAAGAGACACCTTAGAAGGTACAAAGGCGAGAAGGTTGGGCTTTTAGGAGTGTGCAAAGAAGTGTTAAGGAGCTAATTAGCACCTGCACCTAAAGAGCAGTCAAGTACAATTTAGGACAGATGGGAGGGTCAGCCTCTGAGAAATATCCAGAAGAACCTAGAAGACTGTAAAAGATAGTAGGTTAGATCTCCCTTCTGTAAGCATTTAAATCCATATTTTGTCATTTTTTTTTGGTTCTCTTCTTATTAGGGTGTGTCCTCTGTGAATGTGCTTTCATTAATGGAAATAAAGAATACAGTCACTATCACATAAATAATAAGTAGGTTAGCTATTTTGGAAAGCGAAAGTGTCCTGTAGGCGCATAATTTATATAAATCAACTTAAGGTAGACTGAATTTTTTTGTTTCATGTTTATTTGGTTCCCCCACCCTAGGTTTACATTGTGCTTAGAATGAATAATCTCTACATCATTGTTTCCAAAATTGTGAACCACACATGCCGCTTAATGAAGAAGAACACTGTAAGCTTCCACCAGCAGATCCCTAGCTCCTCCACTTCGACAATGATACACATCAACTTGATCTATTTACTAATTAATTTGTAATTAATGTGAGTGATTAGTTAGTAATTAAATAGCCACGTGGCACAGACTAAGCTCATCATGCATTTATTATATTTTGTAAATATTTTCAGATATTGTCACTAAAGGAATCAATAGGACAGTCCCAACTTTAAATCTTGCCCAGCCTGATGAACTGATTCAATTTTTCCTATTTTACTTTCAAGACACAGACAGATCAAACAAAAGAAAATCATGCCTTCCAACACATAGATTTTTAGAGTTCTGTTCTTGTGGTACATGATGCTAAATCCTAGGAATTCAAGATCAGAAAAATATGCATAGAACTTATCTTTATGGGTCTTCTAATTTTAGAATGTTTTGGTGTGAATATCTTAATAACCCCAGCAAGTTAGGACTCATCAGATTTCAGCTTTCATAGGCAAAAGCAGACAATTATAAATTTGGAGCAATTCTGAGATCTTTTTTTTTTTCAGAATATCTCATGCAGTTTCTGCATTTCTTTCCCTAGAATATTAACATTGTTTTTAAATCATAAAATAGCTTTCAGACACTTTAGTAACACATTAGAAGGATGTACCATGACTCTGGTATTTTGTTTTCAGAATCTCCTGGAACATACTCCAAGTGAAGTACAGCAGTAAATTCATCCACTAAGCAAGTTGTTCTAATGTAGTCTTCAGAGGAACAGCATCACCTGGCAACTTGCTAGACATGTAGATTCTCAGGTCCACTCTACCTCATTCTGAGGGAGTTTCCGAAACTATATTTTAATCATCCCTCCAGGTAATTCTGATGCTCATTCAAATTAGAAAACCATTGGGTTATGGCAATAGCAACGGTATTATACCAAATCAACATAGGCATCTTTGACCTAAAAAAAGCTACTGATATGTGTTATGTGATGCTCTAGCTTCTTTTTATAACTTTACAACCTTCTGAGTAAGGTAAGACAATTATGAAGTTTTTAATTTTATAGAAAAGTAGACTGAAAAATTCCCTTATTCTCTTAGAAGAATATACCAATATGGGGGGGGGTGTTACATCTCAGTATGCATTAAAACCTCTGAATATGTATTACATTTTTAGATTTTTTAGTTAGTTTATAACTCATAAACCTTCCTGTTTTTGCCTAATGCCTTCCAGTAATTGTGGTAACTTACCATCAAATAGTAAGTTACTGTGACCAGAGTCACTTTTTTCCTTTCTTTTTCAGAATGGTAAATTTAAAAATATAGAGTGTAGTACAGTCTAGATACTAATTATACTTTTTCCTCCAAAATTAATACCTGGTAATACATCTAAGCATAGTCATTAAAATAGCATACTTTGTGAAAGTCTGAACAAGAATTAAATCAGCATAAATTTCCAGGCACACCATTTCACAAACCTTCTAACAGTGATAATTGCTACTTCCTTATCCCCCACAATAGATTCAAGGACTTCAGACTTGATGACAACTACCTACCACTCATTTTTTTTTTTTTATGCAAGGCACTTATACCTCTCCCATACTTGGAATGACGAATGCCAAGAACCCTGGACATTTTGCTTCTTGACAGTTTTCAATTAACCTTGGAAGCTACATCTAAACATGTTCTAATTCATTGTCAGAGAAATGACCTCTGCTTATTCGGTCTTGGCTCATTTCTCTCCACATTCTTACTCAGGAGACAAAAGAAGTAAGTACCTTATCGTGTTGTCTATAAAAGGGATCTTTTCATATGTGCATCCTCGAAGTAATGATATACTCCTTATCAAATGAATACTGAGCAACTACAAAGAACATGCTAATCCGAACTTCACATTTGGGTTTGTCCCCTTGTTCCTTATTTCTGATACAGGCATTATCCTGGGTTTAGCAGAAAGCACATTTGATATAGGGATCATCATCAAATGTGGAACTTAAAGCCAATAAGAGGTAGAAATGACAGACTAGAACAAGTCACTAAATTTCAGAGTCCAACACTTACCCGCTATTCCCACATTCATGATCAGACAGAAAACTAATGAGATAATATTCACAACACTATTCTACAACATATTAAAAAACTCATGCAAACATTAAGAAATACTCAAAAATAATTGTCATAGCTGTGATTGCACTTGAGATACCAGTTCTCTTACATCTGAACCTCATCTCCATCACCAGTCAATGTTCCTTTCAAGAGAGACCACTACATTTATAAAACCCACGGAAATCAAACACAATTACCAGAAATAAATAGTTTCATCATGTTTTTAGAATAAAACTATGTAATGCTGTACATTATGGTTGAAACTGACAAATGCATTTGGAAATGAATGAAGTAATATGGAATTCTTAAAAAAGATAGAGGCTTCCTAGACATTTGTTGAAATTCAATCCTTTGGAACTTGAATTGCCTTGAATTGGAGCCTACGATATAAATAATTTCTCATTGCCATTTTTTGCTGAAATAATACAAGATTAATGATCTCTCATGTTCTCATGAAGACTTAAAAATTTGCACATATTTCACTATGTGTGTATATATGGAGGGATGCCTACTCTAGACAGAAAAGAGAATTCCCTTCAGGATAGAATTTATATTTCAGAGCAGTGAGATTGTGAGTCAAAGCAGCTATTTTTGTTGTTGTTCCAGACTCTCCACATTTTTCTCTTTGATTTGGAAAGAAAGCAACATTTTCCTTCCAACTTAGGCAGTATATATCACACAAATCCACACACAAGCACTCATATACTGCAACATATAGAAATAAGAGATGATGGAGACAGAGGATGTGTTTGTGTGTATGAGAAAGCTAGAGAGACAAAGAGAAAGAGCCCAGAGAGACACACACAGAGAATGCATGCTAAAGGCAAGAAATATTAGAACATTTTTGTTACCTTCAAAGATTAAAGAGAAATATTTTGGGAGACTGTAGTAACCTGCAATTCATAACCAGTAAGTTAAAAACTTAGAAAAATGGGAGGTAGAATGAAGTTCTCACAAGTTTTCCTTAGTCATAGTTGGAAAAATCACACACAAACACTAAAACCTATCAGTGCTTTCTGTGTGCAAACCACTCACTCAAACACCATGCCAAAGATATGCAAGTCATGATCCTGCCTTCACGGAGCTAACTCTCCGGCCAGATACTAGAAGAGGTTGAACTTGTCTGTGAATATTTATTTTGCATTGAACTGAAAACCACTAATGAAGGATGGAAGACTGAGGAATGAATTCTACTTCCCATCCTGAAAAAAAAAAAAAAGTGTCAAGAAGCATCTTGACTACTAGAGTCTAAATGAAAAAGAAAAAAAAAATTCCTCGGGCTTTACCCAATTGAAGGTACATATAACTTCACAGGCTTTGACCTAATGCAAATGAATGGGACCCGAGGAACACCACACCTATCTTAAGAAACAGATATAATTTTGACTAAGGTATACAGGTATTTAGTATACAATGCCATATTCCACTAGGAAGGATAGTACCAAGTTTGGGTTTTTTTTTGTGTGGCAAAACTGGAGAGTCAAAACACAGCTTGACTGAGTATTTTCTATCAGATCCAACACAGTTCTTAACTGCACTTTCTTAGTAAAAACCAACTAATTTTTTTTAAAGATGATAGGTTTGTTGTAGAAATTAAATCAAATAAAAGTACCCAGTGCAGTGATGATCCTTAGTAGCAATAACCATAATGATTATGATGATAATAATGATATAAATTTACTGATCAACTACTATGTGCAAAACACCATCCCAAGTATTTTATATGATTTATTATTTCTGAACTAGTAACTATTGAAGGCCCACTGGGGGTCATTTTCTGCATATAATTTAATTCTCTAAATAAAAGTAAAGGAATCTCATTTTAAAGATGATGTTGAATGTGCAGAAAAAGAAACAACATATCCAAATTTGCATGTTTAATGAATGTATCCTTGATCCACAATTCATTCTCTAAATCTACAAGTTCTCTGCTGCATTCTTTAAGTCTTCTTTTAACACCTCAGACTATGCATTAAATCCTATTTTATAACAGGCTATCTTAGTCACTGCCTGAAGATTTGATCCCTTATATCTGAATAAGATTAATGTATTCACCTTCATGTCTTGCCTAAGTTTCTAAAGCCACCAAAAAATAAAAGCCAATATAGTGCATTTCATATCTGATTGCCTAAATCCCACATAAATGAGTTTCCTGGATAGTAGACTTCTAATTTATTCTCATATTTTCCATTATACTCCTACCTCTGATGACAAAAAATTAAAAGATAACAGTACATAAATTACCTCTATCTATATTGAACTATCCAGGGAAAGGCTGTTCTTGTTTAAGGGAGATTTCTCTTAAATAGCAGGGAAAAACTTGAGTATCAACAGAAAAATAACTGGGAGAAGCCAGGAGCATTTCTCACTTAAAGAGATTTCACCTTCCTTGTTCTAAACCACTTTGATTCACATACGAAAATTGAAGATACAATATCATCGAAAAGAAATTCCCTATTGGTCACATTTCAGGGTCAGCTGCCTGGTCACTGTGAGTGGCAATTTGGATCTAGATAACATTCCAGCATCAAGATACTTCACATTTCCCTAAGACATTGAAGTTTCCTTCACCCCTGGAGTCCTTGGTGGCTATCAGTTTTGCTAATTACCTGTCTTTATTCTCACAAACTGCTCTGTGCCCTGGCCATTACTGATCTTGTCCTAACTGCTTCCTCTGCACCCGCTTAGAACCACAGATCAAGAGAAAGCAACTCTCCTATCCAAACCAAACTTACTGCACAGTATTCTTTTGATTATTGCCTAAGTGCATTAGAAATCCTTAGTGAGAACATCACTCATTATCTTAGTTTTACCTTGCTTTCGTGGAATACATTTTCTGAGATATCTGCTCTGTGTGGGGCCCCCATGATAGGCCCCCAAAGACAACAATAAACAATACAAGCACAGACTAAAACTTCAGGGAGCTTTTGGTCAAGCATAGATAACAACATAAGTAATTAGTTAATCAATTGTAACTTCTATGAAGGAACAGAATGACATGAAGTCTTTAAGAGACCTAGAGGAAGTGATGATAATCTGAAGCTGGGCTGAATGGGAGTTAGTTTTCTCCAGGATAAATCAGTGGCATGTATGGAGGCTCAGAAGACCTCACAAATAAGGAACAAAAGCGAGTCTGTGAGGCAGAATGTGCAGTTGTAAGATATGAGGGTTGGTGGCATGGTTAAAGTATGAGCAGTATTATCAGCAGTGTTAAGGATTTGAGCTCTATCCAAAGAGCAATAAAGAAACACTGAAGCTCATTAAGTAGAACTATGTCAGGATCAGATAAAGTATTAAAAGTGGACAATTAGAAATGTGGAAAACCAGCATGGAGTATAAAGAGGAGTCCCATTAAATAAAATATTTTCTTGCATGAGCATGGTAAGAGGTTGAAAAGTGGTTGAAAAGTAGAAAGGGACCTGTATTTGTTACAAGATGATTCCGATCTGCCTACATTCATTTCTAAAAGCAGTGGGAAGGCACTCAGGGGTACACCATGCACAAAAAATGTGTTTCAGAAATGTTACTCTTGCTCCTCCAGAATCTGACAGGAGTGGATCCAGGATGTCAAGGACCATGAGTTGCTTTGAATCAAGAAAATTCAGCAAAGTGACAGGCTGTATGTGATTGTAGGACACGAGCTTCCACTTGGAAAGGCCATGAAGCAAAGAGTAGAGGATGGCCACCTGATTAGTTCAGCAAGGAAACGAAGACCCTTGGCAGAAAGTTTAAAGGATCTTACTTCTGCCAGCAATCATGAGACCGAGGAGCTGGGTTCTTGTCCATTTGAGCCTTAAATAAGACCCCAGTGGTGAATGAAACCTTTCTTCTAGCCCTATAAGATCCTGAAGAAGAGAATCCACTGACCTTCTGAAGGGACCCCTCATCCACATCAACTTGAAATAGCAAATGTATGCTGTTTATAACCATAAAAGTTTACAGTACTGTTGTTATGCATTAAAAAGTTAACTGACAAATTCAGTTTTGAGTGAACTGCTGGTTAAGTTCAATCATTCTCTCCTGGAAATAATACATAAACAATTTGAGATGTAGGTCTAGAACCCAGGGGAAAGGTCAAAAATGACAATTTTGGAAAGTGAATTTAAAAATAATAATACACAAGAGGGTAAGATCACAGAAATGAAGAATAAGGACAAAGGAATAATCAATCATTTGTTTTAAATAGACTAAGTAGCTTTATTCTAAAAATTTGTCCTAAACAAAAATATCAAAGAGGAAGATACAAATTTATGCACATTGATGTTCAAAGAATTTGGAAACAGCATGCTGACAGAAAAGTAAGCTTCATGATTATAGTCAATATCTCAGAACCATGCGAAACTGACATTTATTGAAATACTGCATGCCATGCAAAGTCATTTATCCTTTCATATATATTTTTTTTTCTTTTTAATCCCATTTTAAAGAAAAACTCAGATTCAGAGAGGTAAATTCTCTTCCTTTGATTGCCCAGTAGCCATGACTCCAACACCAGCCTAGCTTCAAAGTCTGAGCTTTTAACTTTGATCACTTTAAGAAAGCATTAAATCAGACACTGGAAAGCACATTTTTATATTCTTTAAGCTGGCCTAAGCCTAACCTTGGATCACATATCTAAGAGTTACCTCCTTAAATTGGTTTCTGTAGTAATAGAAGCTCTGTAGAATGTAAAGAGCTATCTATCTACCTTAAAAGTCAGGCAGAATCTTAGAATTAATAAGGAATACCTTCTCGGTTTTAAATCAAACACCATATCTAAGGTGGCACTCTCCCTTCAAGAACCAACACAACTCTTATCTCAATGACCTGAGGAGGTGGAAGAGCTTCAAAATGGTCTTTCTCACTATTGCTGATACCACAGCAATAACTTCAATCATGATGTGTTGAAATATCTTCAGATCCAAAGGGTTTACTTGGTAGATATCATTTAAAGTTTCCATCCGATATTGAAAATAATCGCATATGTTTAAATTCATCCACCTGCTTGCTCATTTGAATATGATGCTAATTGCTTATGTGTGCTGGATCTTGTAGACCTAGGAATAGAAAGATGATGCTGAAATGCTTTCGATTTTGTAGGAATCAACCTTTTAGCTATTAAGCGGAGCCACACAGTCATGCTAACAGTCTTTGCTCTACTTAGGTGGTTTCACTCTGAGACACTACAGGTCTGTCTCCCATCACTCACAAAGTTTTTAAGAAATAGCTGCAGGTCCTTTGAGTCATGAGAAAACAGAAAAATTTAATTGACACCCTGCCATGTAGCTCTTAAGCAATCAGGGTCCCAGGTGATCTTCCTTGTCATCCCTGGGTGATGTAAGTAATCATGGTTTCTGCTCTCATGGTCCTTCAAATCTTTGTCAAGATTCAAGGTCGCAGGCTACCTTCCCTGCCAGCCTATGTGCTCCTTGAAGGCAGGTACAGTGTTTGCATGGCATGTACAAAAACGTGAAAGTGCACTTTGCTTAACATGCTGCTTTCCAAAATCTGATTACATCCAAACACGGCATGCTTGGTATTTAATAAAACAATATGCATTAATTTGAAATCTATTCTAAGATATTTATATCTGTTTTAAACCTTTCTGATTATACTGAAAACAAAAATCTTGTTTTTGAGTATATTTTTAACATATTTCTTATACTTTCCAATATTTCCTTATGTAGCTGTCTTGGAAATAAGCATAAGCAGGCAACAGTGTCTATGTATAAGACAATACCATTTGTCCATTTGCATATATTTCACATTACACTTCTCTAATATTTTGTTTATCTGACATTTGGCTTCTACGTATGACAAATGATAGTAGTAGTGAGACAAAGTTTCTCTTAAAACCATAATACATACAGATTCTTGTAATATGTAATAGTTTTCTCTAACATGACATATCCCTTGTAAGTTAACAGCATATTTGATATTGAACAAGAATCCTGAAGGTGGATCTCCAAGGACTCAGGGTGGATTCAGTGCTCTGTTCAAGAAAACTATCAGGGATTTTCAACAAGGCTTGCTGACTCCAGGGAATGAACTCCTAACAAAGAAATCTCTGCAAACACAGCTTTTATCTCTGTGACTTTACTGTCTGTAATTGCAGGTACTCAATAAATACTTATAAAATGTATTTGATGATAACAATTAGAGAAAATAGACATGTTAAGTTTGAAATCAAAAAGAATGAAACAAAATAGGAATTAGAACTATAGGAGTTTTATTGTTGTTTCAATAAATAGTAGTTTTAATAAGTTACTTTCTGTTAAGAAAAAAGTAACACGTGATTGAAGCAAGCTAGAGACCTCTACAATGTCCCACTGGGGTGGATTTACCATTGGATTAACAAAGAGAAGGTGCTAGTAGCTAGACTTGAAAAACAACCCTAGCTTTAATGTGGAATCTCCTACTTAGTTGCCTTGGGCTATGTAATGAAAGGCAAAATAAAATGATTGAAGTCACCTTGAAGAATGAGAAGACAAAGGGGTTGTTGATGGTGAGGATTAACAAGATAAATGAGCAAAAGGACCAATGGAGACACCGAAGCATATATAGCCTAGGAGTCTATTTGGTTAGAGGTAGAAAGCAGACAGAACTTATCTATGCCATTAGAAATGAGGATATCTGTTATTCTACAAGAATAGTGATTAGGAGGGGGAACAAGAGTGAATTTGGGTGTTTGGTGCCATTCTGACTTTTTATTTGGGTGTTAGTTTAATAAACTCATTTCAACTTGTGCTGAATAGGTGAATTTTACTGTATGGATATTACACTCCAATACAGAATTTAAAACTAGGCATGAAGGAAAAGTGGGAAATGAAGTAAAGCCTCAAGACAACCTCAAGAATTTCTGTCTATACTAATGCCAAATCTAAGGAGCCAATGCCCCTAGTGCTAAATTCAGTAATGGAGACAATGCTGAGTTTCTATCATATCACATAATGCCAGTTGCTTTGCCTCAAGACCTATTTTCAAAGTTGCTCACAGGATGCCTGTGCAGTGTTTACAGCTATACAGCAGTTATAAAGGTGGACAGTGCACCTCTCTCCATTTAGTGTTGACACTGTAACTTGTTACATAGACATAAATGCGTAGAAATTGTTTGATATTAATTTATTGTCACCTAATGGTATCAGCAGCTCTAGTAATTATATTGGAATAGGAAGAAGGAGAAGGAGAAGAAGAGGAGGAGGAGGAAGAGGAGGAGAGGAAGAAAGAAGGGAGGAAGGAAGGAAGGGAGAGGAAAGAAGAAAGAAAGAAAGAAAAAGAGAGAGAGAGAAAGGAAGGAAGGAAGGAATGAAAAAAAGAGAGAGAAAAGAAAAGAAAAGGAGAAAGAAAACCTGAGGTGATGATCATTCTGTCAAGGTCAGAAAAAGGACAAAAAAACATGTTCAGGAATGAATTTTGCCCTTTGTTTTCAGTCTTGATCATCCATTTCTTCTTTAAGCAGTAATTTTTAAAACCGTAGATTATCTTACATCCCTTAATAGGATCTGTGAATACAAATGGATGGAAGACTGACATTGCAGTCACCGTGAAGAACTGAGGATATTCCTTCTCTGATTCTCGTTTCAATCAAGGACATGCATGCTGCTTTCACAAACCTGGTAGAAAGAATATCCTACCCTTAGCTTGGTTCTGACTTTCCCAAGGATTTGACTGCAGTTCACTGCTTTTATCTGTGCAGCAATCACTGGTAGATAAAGAAAAAATGTCCTCTTTTTGTTATTATTATATTTTAAAGATAATATAGTACATATTGTTAATGTCCACAACATGCCTTATTGATACTAAGAAGTCAAGATCTTTCACAAGGAAGCAGCAACTACGAGTCTCTTCTTGAGGTCGGTGTTATCAGGAAACTGCACATAATTTGTGTGGGCATGAATGCATGTTTTCTGTATACTCTGTTGACATGGTCAGGAAGACACTTCCATATCCCCTCTCTAACAGACCTCCCTTTGGATAATTCATTGCCACTGCCACTCACAACATCCATCAAACCGTTTTATATTTCTTAGGGAAGATTTGTTTTAAGGAACATAATATATCCTTCTCCCTTTTGAGTTGTCATCTACAGACAGTTGGAAGTATCATGGAAGCCAGAGATGGGGATGGCCTGAGCCTCTCTATGTGAGAAGAATCACAAATTAAGAAACCCAACAAGAATTTTCCTATTGTCTTGTGTTGCTTTGGCTCTATCCCTTCTCACTTTGAAGCCTAGCTTTACTCCGTTGATCTAAAATATACCATGAAAATATGAGTCCTTCTTGATCGCTCCTAATTCACATATTTTTGTGTTGAGCTATTTGGAAAGGTGCTATTTCAATGTCTGCTCTATCCTCATGGCAAATACCCATGGTTGAGAGAACAATTGAAATAGGTGTGGTCAAATGTCTACCAACGTCCTAGACCAGAAGCCACCCAGACAGAAGCAGTTTCTGGAATCTTACACTGTCAACAGGAAGAAGGGGAAAGGGAGTCACTTGGAGAAGAGAAACAGCAGAGGTAGGCAGATGTTCTATGGATGTTCACTTCCTCCTTGAGACAGGAAGAATCTGCATAGGGTCTGCTCACAGGGTTGTTAACAAGAAGATATTCAGTCCTGTATTCATTGCCTTTTCCATAAGCAGTGAAAGGGCGGGAATTACTAGGGCAATTTTGGTAGGGACAATCTGATGAACAGACTGAACAGACTATCCATAAACACATTTTCAGAGAATAGGGACAGAAGGACACATTTCGACCAGAAGAAAGAAAAGGTAAAAATTCTCTTAGGAAGCATATCCCAAAGGTACTGAACTCTGGCAGCATATTAAGATCCTTTCCCCTTTTATAATGTGATTATTGGAACTCATTCAAGAATTTCTGCTAATTTCAAAATTGGCCAGTTGCTTTACAGTCTAGGTTCACTGCCATCGTTTTGCCTGTTAACCAGCGAGGGGTATCTCTATGGTGTTTCACAGATCATTGCTGGTACTTCCCGGTGAATGTTTTGGTTAAACTAATTTAAATGGTTTTCTTTAACATTTTCAGTTATCTGAGAAGTACTTAGAAATCAGTAATTATGGGCATTGTGAAGCTGAGCAGAAGACAAACTAGACAAGGAAAAAATATTGCAAATGTATATCTGATTAAGGACTTGTACATAAAATATATAAAGAAATCTCCAATCTCAAGAATAAGAAAGCATACAACCCAGTTAAAAATGGGCAAAATATCCAAACATACATAACCAAAGAAGATGTACACTGGATAATAAGTATGAACAATCCTCAGCACCATTAGTGTTTAGGAAACTGGAAATTAAAACAAAAAGTACCAGTGCACAACTTTTAAAAAGGTTTAAATCCCAAAATATGAAAATGTGAATTGCTGGTGAGTACTTAGAGCAACAGGAATTTTCACTCAATGTTTGTACAAAGGAAATAGGTTGTAGCCAATGTGGAAGCCAGTTTGGAATTTCTTTCAAAATGAAACATCATCTTATCATATGATCAGGTATCATACTGCCAGATGTTAAAAATCTATGTCAAAACAAAAATGAATGGAAATGTATTTCTAAACAAAAGCCTGTGCATGGAGGTTTATAACAGTTTTGTTCATAATCACATATGAAAATGGAAATCAATCAAAATGAATGAATCCATTCAATAGTGAATGAAAAAATGAATTATAGTACAGGTAACATGGAATGCTATTTAGTGGGAAAAAGAAATGAACTATCCAGCTATTCAAACATGGACGAATCTTAAGTGATGATTACTAAGTAAAATGCCCATCTATTATGTGATCCCATTTCAGCAAAGACAAAAAAAAAAAAAAGGTAGTAAAGAAATGAGTGTTTGCCAGGAGTTCTGGAAATAAGGAAGTTCAATAGTTAAAGTTCAAGGAATTTTTTTGAGGCAGTTGCACTATTCTGCAAAATACTGTGATGATGGATACATGCTTCTCATGCTTCTGTATAGTCATCAAAACCCATAGAACTGTACAGCATTAAGAGTGGAACAATACATGCAAATGTAAAAAAAATTAAGGAAATTAAGGGTTCTCTGAATAGATGGCAAACTGTGACAAAATAATATAATTTATGACATTATATCATTACAACTTACTGAAGAGGATGTGGAGAGAAAAAGACCTAAGTATTTATTTTATTGGTGCATTATAATTATACATAATAGTGGAATTCATTATGCCATATTTGTACATGTATATGACAAAATTTGATCAAGCTCATTCTCTAATATTTCCCTTTTCCCTCCATCCTTCCTCCCCTGATCCACCTGCTCTACTGTACTGACCTCCCTTCTATTAATATTTCAACTATTTCATTATAATTATATATCTAGGCAGGATTTATTGTGGTATATTCATAACTAGATATAGCATAATTTGGTAGATTTTGTTTCCTGCTACTTCTGAGTGCCCTCCTCATTGCATTAATCCCCTTCTACTCTATTGGTCTTCCTTCTGTTTTCATGATATTTCCAATTCTCCCTTTTTGTATTACCTCTTTCTATAGTTTCTGCATCTGAGAAAAATATTTTGACTCTTGTCTTTCTGAGTCTGGTTCATTTTAATAAATGTTCATTTAATTGTTGTTCTCCAATTTGATCCATTTACCTGCAAATGGCACAGTTTCATTCTTCCTTGGTAAAACTCCTTTGTGTATACATATCTCATTTCCTTTACCCATTCATCTGTTCATGGACACTCATGCCAGTTCTATAACTCAGTTATTGTGAATTGCACTCCTATAAACATTGGTATGCAAGTATCACTACAGTATATTGATTTTAGATCTTTTGTATAAATACCAAGAAGTTGGATAACTGGTCATATGCTGGTCAGATCTAAGTAATTTTGAAAGAAAGGAAAAGTTGTACCCCATTTGTGTACAATGAATCAAAATGCAGTCTGTAAAAAAATAAAAAATAAAAACAAGTGAATGGAATATGTGAAACTAAAGTCAAAATTAACCACACATAGCTTAGTACTCTAGTTGATAGGGCTGGTCCTTACAGGGGTCTGCAGCACATGCACACTGTTTTTAAACAATTAGGAAAATGGATGCAAGGTGAATTGGCACACCAACATTATTTGTCTTTATTTAGCTGAGAGCCTGACTAGGTAAACATAAAACAGTAACAAAAACTACACCCACCACTCAGATCTTGGTTTCTTTCTAACACTGTTTTCCAATGAAAGAAACCAGAGCTTCCTAGCAAAATGGCTGATTCTAGAATTGACACAATCAGTGTTTAAGATAAGCCTGGATCATGTTTTGCAATAAAGTATGGAAATGATATATGTATATATCATGTATATATACGTGTGTGTGTGTATATATATATATATATATATATATATATATATATATATATATAGAGAGAGAGAGAGAGAGAGAGAGAGAGAGAGAGGAGGATATTCCAAAGGAACATAGGAGAAAACTGAGAGGACTTCTAATGACCAAAAATGAAAAACTGAGTTAAAATTAAAGTTATTTTGGGTTATAACCCCAAATATATATATAAAAACAAACATTGAGTCCATACTGATGAAGTAAGGGAGGAAGAAAAGAAGGGAGGGAAGGAAGAAAGAAAAGAGGAAAGGAAGGAAAGAAGGAAAACAGAACACATTCCTCATGCAGGAGAAATGCACATAATTTCCACAGTGTGGTAACTTAGATGGGATATTGAAATAGAAAAAAAATGTGTGGAATTAGATAAAAACTAAGGAAACTGTAATAAATAGACTTCACTTAAAATTCTGCGTCTACATAGGTTCTTTTATTCTAACAAATATACCATAGTCATGAAAGATGTTAACAATGGTGGAATGTGGATGTGAAATAAATGGGAACTCTAACATTTCACAGATACCTGAAACCATGCTACAATTTTAATGGTTTATTTAAAGAACAAGAAATTCCACACATTTGAGCACCTAATTTCCAGGTATATATATATATATACACATATCTGTGTGTGTATATACATACATATATCAAAATTGGGAAGAGATGTTCACTCTGTATCTGGAGATATGATCCCAAGACAGATTTGATAAAAGCATACAGTCATCATAGAAGAGAGAACATGAATATCTGTTTAATAAATCTCTAGTTTTAGATTTTGAGACTAGTGCTTCCTAATTAAATGTAGTTAAATATAGTCACACAAACTGCATTATTTTGCTAAGGAAGCTATAGCAAAATACTACAGACTGCATGGTTAAAGGACAGAAATGTATTTCCTCACAGTTCTGGAGACTGTGAGGAAAGAGTGCCAGTAGAACTGATTTCTCTTCCATGACTTGTAGATGGTGGCCTTCTTGCTGCCTTTTCTTTTGTGCACATCTGAACCTACAGTCTCTTTCTGTGTCTAATTTTCATCATTTTCATCTTTTATAATGACTACTAGGCAGATTAGAATAGAGCCCAGACCTACTTAGCATCAACTACCTAGATAAAGGTCCTGTTTTCCACTGCAATCACACTCTGAGATACTGGGATTTGAGTTTCAACACAAGAATTTTGGGGAAACACAATTCCACCCCAAACAGAAATTCACTCTAGGAATATTTTTACTATAAGAATATGATAATAATACTTAACATATAAATTAATGTCATTTAATATAATACTTAAATCTTTAAATAATATATATTGTACCTTGGATATATATGATGCAACTTTCTAAAAGTATATACAGTGTTTTACAATATGCCTAGTCTCAGTAGAAGCTGAATAATCTGTATGACTTTATTCTCTATCAGTTTAGCTAAGCTAAAATTGTATTACTAGAACTCTCTTTCCTATATTGTCCTGGTTAGGCAGGGCACGAAATTTTTCAGACAGAAGTGGAGAATATGAGCATAGAACCTGAGGCACTGGGACAGCTCATGCATGACTTGGAGGCCCTGAGAGTGTACATTTTTGGTATGGAGCAGGAACACCCAGGCTCACAGCTCTGTCAGACTCTATAGTGTTTGCTTTCTGGTTCTCTTAGTCCTGGCTTATGTGGCTGAGAAGCTCTATGATAAAAAGACACTAGTTTCTTCTGCAGGGTACCCAACCCACAGAAATGTGAAGCGTAACAGAGAGATGCAGGCACTGATTTGTCTTTCTGGGTTCCAGTTTGTTTTCCTGGATTCCAGTGCATTTCTGGATTTTTCGACCTCCCTTCCAGGTTTACCTCCCATCCGAGAGACAGAAGCAATCACTTCACGCATGTTTCTTTTTTCAACTGCATAATTGTATATGGTCTCTTTTCGATCATAACTCCTTTATTCTGTGTACCATAAGTGGTTCTTTCTATTATCTGATGGGGGCCAACTATTCTTACCAAAGGTAGGAACTTAAATAGTTACTTTATGATTGTGTATCTTGGTTTCCTCATTTATAAAGTAAAAATAATGATATTTATCTTATAAAGTTGATAGTAGGATTAAGTGAATGTAACAGACAGAGGCTTCAAGTTTTTCTCTACATGAAGTTACTGGCAGAACAGAAAAAAATATGGTAGAAAACTATAAAACTGTGATTTCTGATCCACCAAAGAATAAAAGCATTTGAGTTTAACAATCAAAAAGCAATGTCTCTTGAATCCATAACTTGACAATTATCAAGCCCAAATTTACAGAAGTATGGTGCTTATAACATAGAGACAGGCTCTAGAAAGCACCTACTGACCTTGAGAGGCAAGGTTCTGAGGAAATCATGCCACACCCTAAAAATATATTGAGAAAGGTGCCCATGTTCATCTTCAGTCAATGCTTGAGAATTTCAGATGTGTTTCAGAACTGCCCTGACAGGCAGTAATTCACTTATCTGCCAAACAAATGTGAGAAAAAAGATGAACTCTATGAGCTTTTGCTCTCTAGCCTCTCTTAATTTATGATTTTTATAATGTGTTTTGTAAGAAACAAAGATAAAACACCCTTATAACAGTGTGGGTGTTGATGCTGTTTTATAGAGTCTAAGATACACTCGTGGCTTGAATAACATGAAATATTTGCCCTTTTGTCTCTAAGATCAATAAACATGTTATTAAGATATTAATTTGCATCTAAGGGCAATGAGTTAAAAAAGGGTACAGGACCACGGGAATATCTGGATAGAATCCCACCTGATTTCTCAACCTTATATCTGTAATAAAAGTTTTTTTTTTTTCTCTTGAGTGTTTTGATTTTCCTCGTGATAAGTGCAGATTTACTGATTTGAAAATACTTTTCGGTATTTCAAGTACCAGAACATTACTTGAATAGAAAGCAGTAGATGTGTTATTTTCCTCTGAGGGGTTCAGAATGTGTCTGGATAAAACATCAGCCATAGAAAAATTCTCCAAGAAAAGGGAAGTGGGGTGCAATTTTCAGAGAGGTAAACCAATGTATCTATATTAACACGAACCAGAATCTGACTGAAAGTAAGAGCTATTTCCAAGGAACATAAAGAGTCAACATTATGACAATCAAATGGAGTTTAAGATAATTCCCAAAAGAAAGCACCATGTATAAAGAAGAAAAAATAAACAAAAAGTAAATAAATTCAACTTGAGTGTTAGCTAAGGCTGTGAATAGACTTGGAAACTAACGTGTAATTGGCACATACAGGATTAACTAGTTTTCAGGGCCCAGGTTCAGATATATCATCAATGTTGCCTCTTCACTTAGATATTGTTAATGCTGAGTCCACTCCTTAATTTAATTTTAATTCTCTGAAGTACCAATTCAAATGTTCAGATAGGCATGAATAGTAGAGCCTGGTTTCTAGATGAAACTGAGACAAAAATCACAATCCAAAGGGAATAGAGGAAGATATTGTTAAGCTTTTTTCAGTATGTTCAAATTGTGAGCATTTATCTTTCAAAATATACTTCTATATAGTTTTTATATAAAATAGAAGTGGTAGTAGTATTATATTACTACTTGCAAAATCAAATTAAGTATTTCATCATATATTCTTGTGATTTATACTATTCAGATGAAATTACATTGGTTGGTTATTGGGATTCATCTTCTAGAAAGAATTGCAAGGACCAATTGCAGAAGAAACAGTTGAAAACCTCTAGCTTGTGTTGGTCATGGAATCCCAAACAGCAATGAGGCTGAGTCTGATGATGTGGCCCTAGAGTGAATAATTCTGAAATGCTCACTGTTTTCAAAGTGAGTGAAAGCAATGTTTCACTAAAATTTATAATAAAGTTTCCTAAGCTATTATATCTATGTTTGTGTGTGTATGTGTGTGTGTGTATATACCATACATATATTTTTATATATATGATATGGTTGAGGTTTGGATCAAGAACCTCATAAACTTAAGAGAATGGAAATAAGAGTTGATCAATGAAAGACGCTAAAAATAGTCAATGATATATTATGGACAATACGATGGATGAATTGCATTTTTCTATTATCAGTTAACTGACTGATAACATGTAACCTTATAATTGAGGGATTACACAAAAGCTAATGTTACAGAAAAAAATTGAGGAAGGAGTTTCCTCATTACAAAAATTATGAAAATAAACCTAGTTTATATTTCCATCACTGTTCACTACACTTGCTCTCAGCCACCTCTCACAGTTAATTGTCACCAACTCTCCCATTTAGATATTCTGATAATATCTAGGTCATTAACCACTTAGGAAAACCTTTTGAAACAACCAAAATCTATGTATTGGAAGCTATTGCTTCACTTTCATCATAAGATATATATATATATATATATATATATATTATATATGTATCATTATATATGTTATATATAATGACATGTATGTAATGAATCATATATTTGAATAGATATGTGAATATATACATATATATATTTATTGGCTATTATACTGTCTTCATAGAATGGAGGGTTATCTTCTTTATGCAGAACAGATATGATAGAATCCTCACCCCATCTTAAAGTTTTGGGTCCACAGCTGTTATTGACATTCATATCAGGTACAGCAGCTGGATTTCTTTTGAAAGTGTTTATTTCAATCCTCATGATTTCCCACCCATGTTTTCCTAAAGAATTTCAATTTTGTTCGTCACTCTGAATCAAACCAGACAAAAAATATAATCAAATCCATCATGATATGTTTTCCTCTTTCTTACTCTGCATCGCTCCTTTAAAAATAGAGCTATGCTACTGAATTCTTCTAAAATGTAGCTTAGAGAGAGAAAGAAAGCCACCACCTCTAAATTATGAAAAAGATGTATGTTAAGCTTAAGACAGTTTGTCAGTTTATAACATCCTTTGATCTATAAGCTTATGTAACATAAATTGTTTCTCTAATAACAAAGAGTATAAAAATGAATCTCTTTAATTATTACTTTCAGTATATTTTATATTTGAAACTAAACTATAAACTGGATAAAAATGAGAATAACAAGCTAATCCAAGTTGTAGTTATTATAATTTGCAATTCACTTTTTAGAAATTTCACTAGCTGCATGCTAACTTAACATGTAGTCTTGCATAAAAACAAAAACTTATTCTCATTAGATCTGTGTTTTTAAGGCTTTTGTAGAATTAAATCCTGTGATGCTTTAGGATTCTTCTAAAAAGTTTCTGTGATCATATACATGTCTATATTTTCATAAGGGCATATAATATGAATTTATCAACTTATGATATATTAATACTTTAAAGACTTAAATAGGAAAACCAGTTTGGCTTTAATTCAAACATATTTAATCTCTCTTTGCATTATGCCTATTTTGAATACAGATTAGGAAATGTAGCTGTAGATCTATTGTATAATAATAGTGGGATAAATGTAGAGAATGTTCTGTAGTTTCTTGTTCCCATTTCTGACTGCCTTCAGTCTGAACAGTTGAATTCGAAAGACATTAGGTGTGGTTGGGCAGGATATGGGTCCATCTCCTGCTCCAAAGGGCAAGGGTGTGGAGGAAGAGTGGGACAGCAAACAACCACCAGGGTGGGGAAATCAGGTGTGGGGCAATGGAGCCAATGGAGATAAATTATGCTGGGCTAAGGAATAATTCAATTAACAAATATACAGGAGATACAAAGAATCAAATTTTTTACTGTTAGGGAAAGAACAATATAGAATGGTTGTGCTTTATGATTTGAAATATAGAGGCAAACTCAGGATTATTAATAGAGTATATATTATGTTCCTAGGGCTACCATGATAATTTGCCACAAATCAGGTTGCTTTAAACAACAGGAATTTATTTTCTCACTCTTTGGAGTCCAAAATCAGTGGTGGTAAGCCCATGTTTCCTCCAAAGGGAACTTCCACACTCTTCCTAGCTGTTGGTGGACTCTGGCTCTCCTTGATTTGTGTGGTGTAACCCTGGCCTATGCCTGTCATCCCATGGGCTTCTCTGAGAGTTTTTGTGTCTTTACATGGCCTTCCCTTAAGGATTCCAATCATTGGATTTAGGGTTCAATCTAATCGAGTATGACCTAGATTGGATTAATTAGACCTTCAAGACCCTCTTTCCCCAATAAGGCCACTCTCCACGATTCTGAATGAATAAGAAATTTTCAGGAACATTGTTCAGTCCTTTTTGGACAGATAAATATGTGTGTGCATATGTGTATGCACATACTTCCAGGCATTCTTTACTGTTGTCCTGTTCACTAAGCCACTGAGAGATTTGGGGATAAATGGCACCCTAAGAGCAATGACTAAACTAATACCTGGACTTTGATATGTAGATGCAATTCTTTTTAAGTGGAACTAGATTTCTTTGTATAAATAGACAATGATAGGACTGGGATACAGACAATATGAAATGACACTTAAACACTTTGTTGAACCAGAAGATAAAAATGTCACCTAAGAATGACAGAGGCATGTCATTAGGACACAGAATTAGCATCACAGTCACATCATGGCCAAGTTGGAGATAATCTGAATAGCAGGATAAATAATCCAAATTATAACTGAGTTCATAAAACAGAAATCAAAAATTCTAAATTAGTATGAATAAATACAAAAACAAATAAATAGGAATATAAGAAGTTTTTCCTTATAGGAGAATGAAAATCATTAAATGTGTGTGGACTAGAAGAATTGAGAAAATTACCATTTTTCCTGTTCTCATATTAATAATTAATTCTGCCAAGAAAATTCAATGGATGTTAAAATTTGGGGTTCATATTTTGATGCTGAATTAAATATTTATGAAGGCTCAAAGTACCTTCCCACAAAATATTAAGTACAAAGAGAATAAAAGAATAATTTTACAAGGGAAACAAATGGCAGACACCTCCTTAATGAAGTGATCAAAGTTGTTGTCACCAATAATGGAATATATCAAAATCTTACAGATTTAATACAGATCCTTTACTAATGTCCAAAATGTGCATTCTGAATCTAACCCCAATCTATACATCTAAGGAATTCTATAAAACAATGTTTCTATAATTGTTGTAAAGTCATGATAGGGAAGAAAAGACGGCAGAACTTTCCAGGCTGAAGGAGTCTAATGCATTTGGAGTCCTGGATAGGATGCACTTTACCATAAAAGGATATTATTAGGACCACTGGAGTCATTTGGCTAAGATCCATAATACTTAATAACAATGATGTGTCCATATAAATGTCCTAATTTGCATGCTTGTACTGTGCTTATGTAGAAAACATCCATTTGGGGGGAACTTAATGAAAATTTTGGAACAAAATGTCTGAAACTTACTTTCCAATAGTTCAGGAAAGATATCAAGCATATGTTAGTCACTTTTCACTAAGAATTAATTTATTCCAAATTACAGATAATGGAAAACACAAAATAAATTGTATATATTTTATATGGATCTCTTGCCAAAAGAGGATTTGAGAATGATTACCCTAAAAGGACACATTTACAAAGAAAATGCACGATGTTAATGCTAAGAGAAGACAAAGGAATATTAATAACACATAGCCACATTTATCAAGAGGAAAAATGTCTAAAAGATTTAATAATCTCACATTTTTCTTTTGGCTGCGTCATTGTTCAAGGAGAGCGAGTAAGCTTGCTTATTGTGTATAGACTTACATTACCTTTTTGGTGATAGACTTTGGAAAGCAGTGAGATTTGCCTTTATAAAATGCATACTTACTAAGTCATTCCCTGACCTCCTTCTGATATTTCAATTAATATTTTTGGGTGGAAAGTGCAGTCTCTTTCCACATTCACCACCAGAAAGCCCAGAGTCAATTCAAGTTACTCTCTTTCTCCTTTATCTTAAATACATTAGCAACACTTTGGCCCCAGCTATTCACCACATGAATCTTAATTAATTTTTATTGTTATTTGAATTTCTATTTGATGTTTTGTTCGTATATTTTTAAAGTTCTTATATTTTTGTCTTGAAAATTGCAAAGTATCTCACTCAAACTGCTACAACTTGCTTCTCAGTTCTTCAATTTAATTTGCAAAGAATGCTGACCTCAAAAGCTCTCCCACCTAGGAAAACATTAACTGTTATAAATATGCAGCAGAATCATCATGCTCATATAAACAAAATTCTCTAGAGATATTATCAAAGATCAGTAGAGCATACTGGTTAAACCCATGGGAGGTAGAGCCAGATGTCTGGACTTAAACCCCAGTTCCTCTGCTTAATGTCTAGCTTTATATTAGCTATTATTTCCCCCATTTTTTCTGATTAAAAATAATGAGGGATAGGGAAACTAATATTTCTGGTTAAGGCTGAAGCATTGTTGTGGATATTAGAAATATTTAACAGAGCTTTTCTCTAATAGAAGCTTTTCTTACATATTGATCATCATTTGAGGAATCTGGATCTCCAAGAAAACTAGGAAAATCTTCATTGTCATGTTCCACATAACACGAACACAATGATGCACAGTGCCTAGCAGCCTAAGCACCACCTGCTGTCATATTTCTTGTCACGGTGTTCACTAATATGCCCTTTTAAATAAAATACTGTTCATTACAGACTGTGGATTTGCAAAATGGAAAGGTAAATCTTATTAAATCATTTTTTTTCACGGACCAAAATATTCATATCATACAGACAACTAGAAGAATCAAATCACCAAGGAAAGGATGGAAGAAACTAGTGTTTATTGGGCATCAATTCTATTTTAGGACAAGTGGTTAGCACTTTTGAAATAAAATCATTAAATTTTTCCAAATATACCTCTAAATAGGGATTATTGCATACACTTCACAAATCATGTGACACTGAGATGGAGTTTGTTACTTAGAAAATTGGAAGTTACATTTGGTGTTAAATAATCTGGGAATCTATTTCAAAGTCAAATAGAAAGTTCATTATATCCCAAACTAGGTTCAGTTAATCAATAGAGTTGGGATTAAAACATCCTTCACCTTAAAATCACACAATAACATTAAAAATACATAAACTGTTTGAAAAAATAAGTGTGGGCAAATTTCCACTGAAAAACCAACTTTAGCATTGCTAGTTTGGTATCCACAGTTAAAATCAGACAAGCTCACATGTCTTTCTTTATGCAGTATTGCTATAAAAGTGAATTCTCATCAACTTCTGAAATTCACAGTAGAATATAAAAGAACCGTGTCTCCTGCTTCCAAATAAGATAGTTCTAAATTAATTTGGCTGCCATTTGGGCAAATGTATATGTGTGTTTTGTCTTGACAGCTTGTCAACTGGCAGACGGTTCTTGAACATCACATTCATTTCAATTTAATATTGGTAAATTTCTCAATTAGAATTTTATTTTTCACTTTCTGCACAATGAAATCCCTCAGCCCTTGCTGGCATTCCTCAGGGCATACAGGTGCAGGTGCTGGCATTTCTGCAGGAGCAAAGGCAGAAAAATGAAAGGAAAGAGGGGAGGGAAGAAACAGGCTGAGAGAGAACAGTGGTGATAGGGAGAGGAAGGAGATAGTAGCTGACCTTCATCCTGATATTCACCTTGATGAGAAATGAAGAGAATAATTCACACTTGACAATAAAATAGTGCAGCTGCCTCTGCTTCCTTTAACCAGAGAGGCTGGAGTCAAAGAGAAACCAGACATCCAGTGCTTAAAATCAATACATAAGGGAAGGTATGAAGGTAAGATGGGGAACAGATTAATAAAAGTAATTTTAAATGCCATAAGAACAACCAATTATGGAACATTTGTTTACTTTATGGCATTCCTTTACCTTGTATTTTATCATGCAATCCTCACACAGTGAAAGCAGGATGGAAATTATTGTCCTTGCATTACAGTTAAGGAAAATAGGGAATAATTTCACCCTCCTGATTTCAAAGTCAACTAGATAATCAGGGAAGGAGTCAGGATTCAAATTCTTTCTTGCAACTTGAATACATTTTCTGTGGTTTCTGGAAGACATGTTGAAGATGAAACATTTAAAGCAACTGTATGAGTGTGTGTGTGTGTGTGTGTGTGTGTGTGTGTGCACATGCAGGCGTGTGCATTGCATTTTGTAGCTAATATCTTTTAAAACCTTTTCTTACTGAAAATGATCTTAATGTTTGGAGAAGTTTCTAAGGTTTCCTATCTCAACATAACTATCAGGAACATGACTTATATGCACAGAAAAAGCAGCCTCTGGTACATTTACAGTCAAAGAGCTGGCATTTAGATGGAGAAATCATAATAAAGAAGTAAAAATAACAGCTTCCCTGTTCACCATTTATCAATAATTAATATAAAGTGTGTTGGGGCTGGAGGATGTAGCTAAGTGGTAGAGTACTTGCCTAGCTTGCAAGAGATTCAATCTCCAGCACCACAAAAAGAATTAAAAAAAAAAAAAGATAAAGTGTGCTATATGCACTGGAGGTGCTGGTAATTGTTTTGAAACCCTTTTATTGTAATCTCAAAAAGAAGAGGAATTAGGCAAGTCCTAATAGAATAGACCAAAAAAAAAATTACAAAAATAAAAATTATGTAATGTTTCTCAGCTCTTTTTCACATGTCAGAATATAAAAGAATTTGCAAAGATGGAGAATTTTGTTCTGGGGTATACGTGTGTATGTGTGTGTGTTTCTCTTTTTTCAGTGGTGGAGAGATTACTTCCTGCTAGAAAGTCATAAAGTTTCCCTAAAAAAATATCATTTCAGTCAGTCATAGAGAAACAACTCTATATTGATGAAAATAAAAATAAATAAAAATAGAATTCCTTGCACAAGAGATAGATAAAGTAGAGTCTTGGAAGGAGAATATGTGGTAAAATATGAAGACCTGAAATCACTTCTTATTTGCCACTGCAATGGTTATATATCTACCGATGATATAGATAGGTAAGAAGAAAGAGATTAAATGAAACAAAGCCATTGAAAGTCCTTCTGGCTAAGGAGAATAAGGATTATTTTTCTGTGAAAACAAACACAATGGAATGTAAAGGAGTTTGTTTGTTTGTTTGTTTTTCCCAGTATAAATATATTGATTACTGAAGAAGTAAGAAGATCAGAATCAAGTACATTCTTTGGTAAGTTACTGAGATAATCCAGAGGAAGGCATTACAATCTGATCTAGACTGAGGATCATAAGAATGAAATATGTTCAGATTACACAGCAATCAGGAAGGAGTAGCGTAGTGATTAAGCGAGGTGAGACAGAGGCTCAAAGGGGAAAAGAAGATTCCAACGTATCTCTCACATTTTGTACAGGGAATTTTGGGGTATATTAGGCTCACTGATAAAATCATAGGAAGTTAGGAGGCACGAAAATAATTTCATAAAAAGAAGTAATAGGTGTGATTTTTAATATGGAGTTTGAACTGCCCTTGGGACATTCAGGTGAAAATGTTCAGGGAGCAACTGATAACAGTGTTTCTGGCCTAAGCAGGCAGATGGGACCAGGGATAGGATTTTAAAACCATTCAGATTGAACACATAGCTGAAGCCATGAGCTGACCAAGGCAGACAACAGAGGGGAAGGAGAGAGGAAGGGAGGAAAAGGGAGAAGAAATTGGAGGTAGAGGAAGAAAGAGAAGAGCAGAAAGGAAAGAAAAAGAAATAGGAGAAGGAACTAGAGGAACAAAATAATCTTAAGGACTGAGTGACCAAATAAGGGAATCATACATACATAGAGCAGATCAAGGGGAGGAAGCATCACCTTAAATTGCTAAAATTACTTAAAATTTGAGACTGTCTTGAGAAAGTAAAGATATTCTTTAGTATATGTGATAATGGGCACCAAAATTTATTCCTGAAAACCTCAATCAATACTTTGTTCTTATTTGTATCTATAGTAAAGACGCTGTTGAGGGCTGGGCATGGTGGTGCACACCAGTAATCCGAGCAGCTCTGGAGGCTGAAGAAGGAGGATTGCAAAGTCCAAAGTCAGTCTCAGCAAAGCGGCCCCTTAGGGAACTTAAAGTGACACTGTTTTTAAATAAAATATAAAAAAGGACTGAGGATATGGTTTGGTGTTTAAATATCCCTGGGGATTCAATCCCTGGTACAAAAATAAATAAATAAATAAATAAAAGATGCTGTTGGGGATACTTCATTCATATATTTCTTGCAGGTGTTCATATTTTTGAGTCCGTAGTTTTCCTGGGTAGTTTTACTTTATTGTACAGAATCTGTGCACAGGGTTCTTGATCAGGTTTTTCACTTGGGAATAATTTGATATCGAATTGGGGGCTTGGAATGATGACGGTACACGTCTGCATGTACCTCGTTCTGTCCTTCAATTACTCTCTACCTGGGTTTATTTTTTTAACCATGTTCATCTGCTTCTAATTTATGTGACTTTGCTGCATACTGTACCTCTTTAAACACAATTTGAAACAAACTTGGGCATAGATTGTAGTCAAAAAAAAAATGACTTTGGTGATGTTATATTTTGACTTTTGCACCCAGCCTACTACTTTTGTCAGACAAGGAAGACTTTGAAAATCCCTCCTTTCATTTTACAAAGTTTGAGCTTTGAGGGTTACTGCACCAAGGCTAAAGTTGAGAAATAAATAAGCAGATACAAATCAGATGTAAAAGATTGAAATTATTTTTTGGAATATATATTGATCTGTGCAAAAGGTAACAAATGCATCCATGGCTCAGAAAATGTGGGATTTGTCAATGGTGGTAGTTGTGGCTCCTAAAATTGTTAAGAGTTGGCCACTAAAATAAGTCTCCCTGGCAACAATGACTGCCTAATCCACTGTAGACTTGACCCACCAGCTCAAGTCAATATCTGGCAGACTTCAGACCTAGAAGGTTTCCTATTTCTCTATGCACTGCATCTGCATGTGAATATACACAAACAAATAATTAAACATGAAGCAAATATCAATAGGATTAGCTTGGCATGTTGGAACAAATCTTGATAAATCCGCCTCAGTAACAATACTCCAACTACAATTCTACGAGAGGAATACAAATTCAGCCTATTGAAATATTGTCGTGTAAGGAGAGATATTTTAATAAAACTGCTCCTCAGTCAGTTCCTATTACTAAGGGACTAAGCTATTGAGCTGTGGAACTTAGGCCAAAAAAGGGGATTTGGAAATGCAAATTAGAGATAAGACGGTAATAAATGTCTTTTATTCATCATCACACCATCCCTGATGCCAGGAGCTATTTTAAAGATGACTCTTTTTTTTTTGGTGCTGGGGATCGAACCCAGGGCCTTGTGCTTGCAAGGCAAGCACTCTACCGACTGAGCTATCTCCCCAGCCTCTTAAAGATGACTCTTAATAGTTCTGTGAAATTGGAAAGCGTACATACCCAAAATGGACATCTCTGGCACGGTCGCATGATAGGGTCCATTAAGAAACTCGGGTGCATTGTCGTTGATATCTTGAACTTTAATAATAAATTCAGAAGGAGGCTCAAGAGGTTTGTTTGTCTCCCAGTCCACTGCCTGAGCTGTTAGGGTGTACTCAGCCTTTTCCTCTCGGTCAAGTCTTTTTATGGCATGGATATCTCCAGTAACATCATTTATTTGAAAGATTGTCCCAGCTCCATCACCTGAGAGGATATACTTGATTTTTTTGCTTCCAGGATCCAGGTCTGTGTGTAGCTAAAAATGAAGAGTGGCATTAGTTAGTAATGGAGCCATCTACAAAGTTACTTTTTAGTCATTTCCTGTTTGTATATGGAATTGGTGCTTTCAGCAACTTCATCATTTTCTGCTAAGAGTGGAAGTACAGTCAATAGAGTTACATAGTATCAATCAGAAATAAAGCATGACAAATTTCATCTAAATAAGTTAGAAAAGGGTTTCTGAAGTGTCCTGACCTGTTTAATATAAATTCAAATGCATGCAGAGGGATAAAAAAGATCAGATGAACATTAAAAAAAATTAGTCTTTTTATTTTTTGGTATATTCATTGAATGTTATTTTTATTAGCTACTCTTTATGAATCACTGAGTGCCAAGAACTATGCAGATTACTTCTCATACAATCATTTCCCTAAATTTTACAAAACCTGAGTTAATATTTCATATGAAATATGAGAACACAGAACAGGGCAAGTCATTAGCTCTTCAAGGTTCACACTGATGTATTCAAACATGGTAGTGCCCATTTGACACACATTTGTCTGCTCTGTTGATATAAATACAAATAATCCTAAGAACTTAACTTATATTAAAAATGCATGGCTTTTGTTAGACTTGTTCTCTTTAATCCTTACAATTTATAGGATTTTCTTACAGGAAAATTATTCCATTTTTATAGAGAAGAGCACTGAGGTCCCAATATGGAATCATATTTTCCAAAATGGAATTTTTCTGGGAAAAGACTTAGCAGGAATTCAAATACATCTCAGGTCATGTCATCAACTTTTTACTTAGTAAATATTTATTAAGTTTTTGTTAGCAGGCAAATAATCTGCCTAAGATAGGTGTGGGGAAGTTCCAGGAAAAACAGAATCTCTGGTTTTAAAATCCTTACAGTTTGCTCTCAAGAGAAAGACAGGAAGTTTCTAATATGTAGTGTTTCTCCCTTATATCATGTTGACTCCTGTTTAAAAAAAAAAAAAAAACACTAAAATAGATCAAGAAAATATATTACTTTTAAAGGTTGCATTTTTAGAAAAAAATAACTCATCAAATTAGAGCTGCAAAATATTGCTTAAATGCACATATTTTCCATTTAACTCAGTTACTTAACTGCCAATATAGTTCCAAATATTGCACCTTGAGATTTCTACTTTTCTTTTTTAAGATTTCAAATATTTGCTCAAAAAAAAAATCATCTTGTGGAAAGAAAAAAATTACTAGAAATTCAAAAGACATTGTACTCTCTTGGGATCCCTTTTAGTCAGAACTGGTTCAATTGCTTTCTTTACCAATTTGAATTGTATTTAGCGCTTCAATAAATGAAAAGAAAGGGTTATAAAAAAGACATAAAAGAGCAACAAAGAATCCAAAAGCATCTCGATCTCCTACTTTACTTTTGAATATTTTAAAAGTTGAAGCATAAGATTACATCAAATATTTATTGAATCTCAAAGTGTATCCCTTTCATTTATTGTATTAAATTTATGAACAAGAACAAATATTGAAATGCCACTTTATCTTAATGAATGTGGGATTATAATTCATTAATGTGATATTAATCCTAATTTATGATCATTTTAATTTATGTGCATTTTAACATTTCCATTAGCATTTTTATTAAAAAAAGGAAATTTGAATAATGTATCATTCACGGAAGCTTCCATTCACATACAAGCCATTTTTGGAATACAAGAGATATTGGAATGTGTCATTCTTATCCACAAATTTTTGCTAATTAACAAATAAACCATTCAAATTGTTTTTATTGTTATTTATGGTAGAACTTGTTTTATCATGTTTTCTTTCCTTCTACCAATAACCTCTGACTAGTAAATTATATTAAAATCTAAGATGTTGAGGATCCCTTGTGCTTAAAAATAACTAAGAGAAAGAAGAAAAGAACAGATTTTTTAAAGAATAAAACACAAAGGTAAGATTTAGTTCTAACTACATAAACTTATTTATATGTTTATAAATAAATACATATTTATTTGAACTTCCATTTGTTTTTTGACTACAGTTTGAGAATAAAACATTTACTCTGCACAATCGATCTTAGAATCTGATACCATCCATCTATTTGAATAGCATTACAACATGGAAGTGAACACATTAAGTGTTTAGTAACTAAAACCGTCTTGATTTCATAACAAGTTCAACTCCACCCAACCATTTAAAAATACTGCTTACAATGCAGTGAAAGAAGACTATTCAAAAATAACTATTATACATACAAAAATCCAAACAAAATTTTTAAAACTTGGTAAATGCTGTATGCTCCAACTCTCTCTCTCTTTCTCTCTCTCTTTTTTTTTTTTCCAGAAACTCATTTTTTTGAGGGGGTGGGTACCAGGGATTCAACTCAACCACTGAGGCACATCCCCAGCCCTATTTTGTATTTTATTTCGAGATCGGGTCTTACTAAGTTGCTTAGTGTCTCTCTGTTGCTGAGGCTGGCTTTGAACTGGAGGTCCTCCTCCCTCAGCCTCCGGAGCTGGGATTACAGGCATGTGCACTGCACCCGGCTCAGAAATTCATTTTTAACTCATTCTGATAAAATCCAGATCCCTAGACTAACAATAGCCTTGAAAGAGAATATTGAATTTCTGTGTTCATTTCTTCATCTCATTATTTGTGTCACACATGCACACACATACACATACACACACACACACACAATTGTTCAGGTAACAGAATTGAAATTACAAAGAAAAGATTGTAGCTATAAAAACCAATAGCCATTTACAGAGAGAGCAAAGTCACATAAGCCCAGCCCTCAAAAGTATTTGAAGTGCTTAGTTAGGAGCTTCTGCTTTTGCTGTTGGTCTTCACAGGTCTGACAGATCCTGCTCACTTCAATTCAACAACACTGTCACTTTCAGTTTACCCCATGAAAGTACTCTCTTGTGTGTGAATGTGTGAAACCAAAGGCACTCCAAGCATGGGATGTTCACATACTGGGCATCAGCTGGAGAGTGAGCTCCATCTCTCCCAAGGGATGCCTTTGCTAATTGGAGCAGGCTAAGGTCATGTGCAAATCAGCCTGGATAGGTGAGAAAACTTGGGCTCGCTGTGGTACCAGAAGACCTCGTCCATTCTTTAGTAAGCATGTAGAAAGTACCCCATGTCCTTCTATAATCTTAGTGGCTTAGCTACAGTAACAAACGACTTGACATGGATGGTCTCTGATTTCAAAGATGCAGAGCTTTATAAGAGAAAAATACAAATAGAAATTTTAGGGGAAGTATAGTTATGCTGCTGCCGCCGCTGATATATTAACTAATATCTGATAAACAATTTACAACAATTTGTATGTATATACACATATTCTCACAATAATCCCGAGACCATCTCCCCATTATACCAATGAAATGATTGAGATTCAGGGTTTTCACAGAACATTCCTAGAGAATGCTGGATCAACAAGTAGCAATCTTTTCTTTAAAATTAGTATAATTATATAATAGCGTGATTTATTATGCTACATCTGTACATAGATATAGCATAATTTGACCAATTTCATTTCCCAGTAACTTCCCTTCCTTTCCTTTCCTCCCTTCTCCTAATCTGCTTGTTTTATTCTTCTGATCTCCCTTCTGTAATAGTAATAATAATAATATATAATATAATAGTAATAATAATAAACTGTTATTATCATCAATGAGTGCATTATAATTCTAAGGCACAATCTTAACAGCATATGTTTTAGAGTTCAACATTCCAACGCATGTTCTAGGAGCTAACACATAGAAAAAAACAGGAGGCTGTGAAAACACATAGAAATTTTACTTAGAAAATGGGTTATGGAGGAACAGAAAAGACCACCTTAAAGAAGTTTGATAGAATTTCATATCTCAAAGGAAGAGAAAATGTGTACCAATTATGGCAAGTAGTTGGAATAAAGATCTCATGGTATGTTAGAGAAACTAAACAACTAAAGATGAGGCAAGACGGGGCCAGACTATGCAATCATGAGACCAAGATATAGAGTTTGGATTTTCCTATAAAAGGGGCACAAGACCATAAACAGAAAGGTTTCAGAAAGGAGCCTGGTAAGGACATGATAATTGTTTTTTTTTAGCAACATCACAATAGTTGGTGTGTACTTACTACCAAACATTATGGAAGCAAAGAGGAAGAGGAGGTCAGAGAGAAAACTAAAACACTAACTTACAAAGCAACCTCAATTCTGATTCTCTCTCTCTCTCTCTCTCTCTCTCTCTCTCTCTATATATATATATATATATATATATATATATATATTTTTTTTTTTTTTTTTTGGTACTGGGGATTGAACCCAGGGCCACTGAAACACTGAGCCACATCCCCATTCCTTTGTTGTATTTTATGTGGAGATAGGGTCTCACTGAGTTCTTTAGGGCCTTGCCTAGTTGCTGAGGCTGGCCTTGAACTCATCCTTTTGCTTCAGCCTCCTGAGTGGCTGGGATTACAGGTATGCACCTGGCTCAAATCTGATTCTGAAGTTCAGGCCAGCATCCAGGACCTGCCGCATGTACAATCAGATGAATTCCCAGTCTCCCTGCTCACTCACTGACCCCATCCTTTCACATCAAGTTTTCAGCTTCAGGAGAATCATAGCAGGGCCACACAATAATTAAGCTGAACTGAGACTGTGAGCATCATTACACCCTCATTGTCATCCACGTATTTGCATAACACCTCCCAATTAAAAGACAAGTTTGTACTAGAAAAGTCGTGGGAAGATGCATTTGCATTTCATTCTCCTTTGTATTCCCTCTGCCTGGTATCGTGTCTGTCATATTGTTGGAAGCTCAATAAATATTTGTGCAGTAAAGTGCCTGAAAAGGAAGAGAAGGAAGGAACACTTCTCATTTTGTTTTCAAAACAATGATTTGAAGAAGGAATTGAAGACATTCAGAAAAGTTAGACCCAAAGATCTAAAATTTTCCATGTGGTGAACATGAAGATCTCAATTTCTTCAAATTATGTGCTGGAATTTAGAACATAACATAGGAACTAGGAAACAGAATTATTTGGGGAAGGATGGACAGATGGACAGATAGATGGATGGATGATGGATAGATAGAAGATGAATGACAGATTCCACTTATAATTGGATGTCCCCATTCCTCAATCCAAGTAAGAACCTACATCCTTCTCAGGGTCATGCATACTTATCATTGCAAAAGCAAACAAACAAACAATAAACAAAAACCTCCCCTCCTCTCACACAGGATTCCCCCCTACACTAAAGTCATTCTAGGACAGGATATTGAAGAGCAGAACAGTTTTTCTCTGAAATTATTTTAATATCAAATTATGATTCAGTTATCAGAGAAGATCAGACTGGGCCATTCTGACTCCCCTTTTCACTACATTAATATGAGGACTGGGATTGAATCAATTAGAGGGAAATCCCTTCCGCATCTGGAAATGAGGTAACTCTGACATCGAGCTTATCATGAAGTTTCTCCCATCCAGAAGGACACTGTCAGGGATCCTCTCCAAATTTCTATCTTCTTCTCAAGCAGTATCTAAGTTACAGGGAGAAAATCAGAATATTTCAGAACTCAAAGGGTTAGCAGGTATCACTGCAACATAAGTCATTTTTTTTATTATTTTTATTTAGCTTTTAATTTTTTAGAGACTGCATTTTGATTCATTGTACACAAATGGGGTACATAATTTCGTTTCCAAGGTTGTACACAAAGCAGATTCATACCATTCGTGTAATCATACATGTACATAGGGCAATGATGTCTGTCTCATTCCACCATTTTTCATACCCCTCCCTCATTTTCTTCTACATATTCTAAAGTTCCCCCATTATTCTCTCATCCCCCACCCCCACCCCCATTATATATCATCCTCCACTTATCAGGGAAAACATTTGGCCTTTGGTTTTTTGGGCTTGGCTTATTTCACTTAGCATGATATTCTCCAATTCCATCCGTTTATTTGCAAACACCATAATATTATTCTTCTTTATGGATGAATAGTATTCCATTGTGTATATATATCAGAGTTTCTTTATCCATTTATCTGTTGAAGGGCTTCTAGGTTGGTTCCACAATCTAGCTTTTGTGAACTGAGCTGCTATAAACATTGATGTGGCTGTGTTATTATAGTTTGCTGATTTTAGGTCCTTTGGGTATAAACCAAGGAGTGGGATAACTGGGTCAAAAGGTGGGTCCATTCCAAGTTTTCTTAGGATTCTCCATACTGCTTTCCAGAGTGGCTGCACCAATTTGCAACTCCACCAGCAATGTAAAAGTGTGCCTTTTTCCCCACATCCATGCCAACATCTATTATTGTTTGTGTTCTTGATAAAAGCCATTCTAATTGGAGTAAGATGACTCAAAATGGATCAAAGACATAGGAATTAGACCAGAGACCCTGCACCTAATAGAAGACAAAGTAGGCCCAAATCTTCATCATGTTGGCTTAGGATCAGACTTCCTGAATAAGACTCCCAAAGCACAAGAAATCAAAGAAAGAATCAATAAATGGGATGGACTCAAACTAAAAAGCTTTTTCTCAGCAAAGGATACAATCAAGAATGTGAAGAGAGAGCCTACAGAGTGGGAGAAAATCTTTTCCACACACACTTCAGATAGAGCACTTACCTCCAAAATTTATAAAGAACTTACAAAACTTTACAACAAAAATACAAAGAACCCGATCAATAAATGGGCCAAGGACCTGGACAGATACTTTACAGAAGAAGACACATAGGCAATTAATAAATATATGAAAAAGTGTTCAACATCTCTAGTAATTAGAGAAATGCAAATTAAAACAACTCTAAGATTTTATCTTACTCCAATAAGTCAATTATTGATCACAGTTTTTCGTAAATCTGACCACTTTTGGAGAAGATAGTAAGCCTAGCACTGTGGAATCGAATTACATCTTGGCACTATTTTCTTAGAATCTAGTACAGTGCCTGTTGAGGAAAAACTGCAAGGCTGTCAATCTATTAGCGAATGAAATTATAATCCTTAAATCAGAAGCATTCAACATCAAATGGGACCAGGCTCTTTAACATAATGTGTTTTGGGCCTAATTTTTTAAATGATTAGGCTTCTGGAGAATGAAATATAAGTTAAAGAAAAAGCAAAGGAGGGACAGAAGAGTTCTTTTCATGTTTCTCAACTGTTCTCCAAAAGGGACAAGGAGTTTGTCTTCAAATCTGCTCATCTGAACTTCAGATCAGCCAACACATGGCACACAACAGAGCATGTTTAAAAGAATGCTGACCACATATGAGACACAACAGCCAAGAAAGATGAGATCCCCCTATTGCATTTAAGTAGAACTGAACAACCATTTATTCTTTTTTAAAAATAATTTAACTTTCATTTTTATTTATTTATTTTTTAAAATGTGGTGCTGAGGATGGAACCCAGTGCCTCACTTGTGCTAGGTAAGCACTCTACCACTGAGCTCCAACCCCAGCCCAAGCATTTATTCTTAATGCTTTAGAGTTAAACACAGCATCATTTGGTGGTGGTAGAATGAATGGGAAGCAGAAGGTTGCCACACTGGACTGCACAATTTGTCAAATGTCTGTATGCTGAAATCTTTTACTAGTACAGCAAATATAAATAATCCAAATTATCTTTCATTCAAGTTGTAGAAACAAAGTCCATCATAAAACTAAACAGTCATAAAACACCCCAAAATTTAGCTAAGATGGAGTTGAAAATATATAATCACGCTTATGACCACATACTTTAGGGATGCAGTCATTCGGTGAAATAATAGCACTTTTCAAGGTAATTCTCACGTAAACAAGTCACCCTTAATTTGTCTTAAGAGGTGAAAGGTTAAAGAAGAAACAATTTCTAATTAAATAAAAATAATAGAGTATGCTGCACTGGAAATTACCTCTGCTTCAGAAAAATACGCACACACACACACTTACATAAGCATGTATGTATTTTTCCATTACTTTATAGCAAGCAAATGTGTACTAGTCTTACAACTCAGAAGTGTGTTTTTGTATTCTGTGTCAGTTACTGGTAGAGTATGGAGCAGCTGGGACCGGGTCATAGGAACTGGCACCCAGAGAAAGAGACAATTGGAAATGAGTCTAAGTGAAATGATGTTTTCACTGCTGACACTTGAGAAAGGGAGGCATTTCTTGCCATTTTTTAAATGACTAATCTCCAACAAAGTCAGCCTTCTCTATTATTTCCACTATATGTAACAATGAGCATTGTACTCAGCAAGTGCTCATTAAAGTCTACTTCTGTCTGCATAGAAATTACCTCAATGTTCTATACCTTGTCAGTGATTCCATATGATGAAATGCTCAATTTCAATTAATACATTGACTTTCTCAAGTCCAACAATTAATAAGTGGCAGAACAGTTGTAACCTCTTCAGGTAGATTCCTCGTCATACATTTTAGTATGATTACATAGAGACTCTCAGAAAAAATGTAAGTAGTTAGTCTGAAGGCCTTCTGAATTCCTAGATGAGAAGTAGAAAGAAAAGTCTGCATGGTTTGTCCCTAAATGGCAATAAATTTAGTATATACATTTAGAAACCATGTATATAAAACCACACACCATAATGCAGTCACAGCAATGTTTATAGCAGCAGCTCAATTCACAATAGCTAGATTGTGGAACCAATCTAGGTGCCTTTCAACAGATGAATGGATAAAGAAACTGTGGTATATATATGCAAAGGAATATTATTCAGCCATAAAGAAGAATAATGTTATGGCTTTTGCAGATAAGTGGATGGAATTGGAGAATATCATGCTATGTGAAATAAGCCAATCCCCAAAACACAAAAGCTGAATGTTTTCCCTGTTAAATGAATGATGATATATAATGGGGGTGAGGAAGTGTGGGAATGAGAGAAGAATGGAGGAACTTTAGATGATGTAGAGGGAAATGAGAGGGAGGGGGTATGAAAAATGGTGGATTGAGACAGACATCATTACCCTAAGTACATGTATGATTACACGAATGCTATGAATCTACATGGTGTAGAACCATAGAAATGAAATGATGTACCCCATGTGTGTACAATGAATCAAAAGGCAGTCTGTAAAAAACAAATTGTTTTTTAAATTTGAAAAAACACACACCCTAGGCACAATCTATAAACCAATTCTTTCTATAAAAGTGTGATATAGAGTAGACACAGCAACAGACAGTTTGCCCTGCTAACAGGAATGCAAATGGATACAAAAATTGAAAAAAAAAATTAAAGACCCACATACAGTGAAGCTACATCATTAATACTGATAGAATTCAGAGAAAGGGTAGTTAGAGGAATTGATTTTGTAAATGATGCCAAATAATAATATTATATAATTTGGTCCATTTTATTTAAATTGTCTTAAAAATACTCCAGGAAGGTTCAGATTTTATATTATCAAACTTTCTCTTTCCATAGGGGGATAAAAGGAGCAGACACCCGTAGACACTCCTGTGTTGGAAATATTATATGTGTATGTGTAGGTGTTTACAGATAATAGTCTAGTTAAAATACTAAATCTTATCGACTTGAAAGTTAATATGTTTCTCTAAGGCAACCAAAGATTTAAAGGGTTTGTAGCTCAAATTATGGGATCTAGAATGAGAACCTGAAGAGAAATAGAATTTTATTGAAACAAGCTACAGGAATTCACTTAATCTCTTCAAGATTCAGTTTTTGTATTTCTGAAGTGTTTTAATAATAATACCAAGCCCTAAAATTTTTGTAATGATTAAAATGCATAGGTAATGCTGTTAAACATATAATGTATTCTAGGGACTAACATACTCAAATAAAATTCTATACAGGATGGTTTCTTCTGGATTTAATTTAAGAAATATAATTATGAGTTTTTCCCAACCTGGAACTGCATTCCAAGAAAAATTCATTTAACCACACATTCTGAGTCAAAATTAAACAAATAGGATTTATTTGGGGTAAAAAATGTTAAATGATCTGAGATCAATGTTTTGCTCCCACTGGACAAATTACATAATTATTGCATATTTGACAAACATTCACCCCTGCAATAATTAATGGTAGTAGATGCATTTGGAAGTGTTTATTTATTGTTTCTCCATATTTATAAGCATAGATGTGAGAAGAGAGTAGTCCATATGCATTCTGTCTGTGAATAAATGCTTGAGTGGTTAAGAGTAATGATAAAGAATAATAATGGACCAATTACTGAAAAAAGATTTCAGGGAATGGATCAAGTAGTAGGTGTATGTATGGATGGATAAACATATGGATACATGTATGTGTAGATGGATGGATGAATGGATGGAAAACTGGTTGATAAAAGAATTAAGAGAAAAATATAGGTAGATGAATAAATTTCATTGGAGAAAGAATGCATGGCTAAAGGTAATAGTCCACAAAGGGATGTCTGACAAAATTCTCAGCTATCCTTCCATTTATATTCTCAAACACTTTAAATATTTTGAACTGATGGATGAATTAACAGATGAATTAACAGATTGGTGAGTGGGTAGCCTGGAAGGGCCATAAAATTTCCCACCAAAAGGTAGATCTGGGGAAAACAGCAAATCATTGTCTCAGAGCACTATTCCCCGTCTTCCACAAAAGCAAACATAATCATTATAAATTCAACTATTAATTTTTGGAGATCCTTAAGGAAGGTCTTCATGCATATTCAGTTTTCAACAAATATCTTTTTAAGAAGTTTTTGAATATCTCCTAAGTGTGAATATAGATAAATAGAGAGTAGGGAGATACAAAGATTCATGACAGAGATAAACATATCTACACATCTCCTAGGAGAGGGCAGAGTTATATGCCAAATAAACATTCAATACAGTAACATATAATATAAGTAACAAGAACAGAACTAAATAAAAGACACTTGGGATTACCAGTCAAACAAAAGAAGGGAATTTAAAAAGTGACTTGGATCTTTAAAACATTTGACAAAGCAAGTCATGATGGAACATCCAGTTTTACGGTCAATAAGGGGGAAATGCTAAGAGAAGTTTTTGTCAGTGTTCTTTATTTTCAAAGAACTTGAGTAACCAGGATTCTAATAGGAGTTGAAAATATGAGATGAATTTCTGATGTAGAAATCACAGTCACTTGCTAAACAGGATGCAACTTATTACTCAAATAAGTAACTAGATCAGAATGGGAAAGGGCATAGTGGATAAATATCAATCATCAACTGGTTCTGAAATTCTGTATTGGTAGCAGGGAAGTGGGGGGTAATCAAAAGACCATGAACTCCAAAGAATGTTACAACTGAGGTTAAAAAAGTAATACATAAAAGAGGAGTTTTATTTGGGCTCTAGAACATTGGTGTGATAGTGGTAAGTCATGTTTTTTCTATGTTCAAAAAACCTTATAATAACCTAACTGTGTTACCTACACCCACCCCTTGACCAAGAGAAACCATCTCATTGAAAGCCTTTTAAGAATCCAGAAGCTCAGAATCAAAATTCATCTTTAATGGAAGCAATCACATTTTCCTGTTTCAGTCATGACTACTCAATGGGTGGATGAGTGGGTTTATAGATAGCTGGATGCATCAGTGGGTAAACAGGCTGATAAGAGAATTAAGATGAAAAGAAAGGGGAAAAATGATTTCCTTGAAGAGTGCATGTTGTGTGAAAGAGCAGATGAGGGAATGGCTTACTAAAGAGATTCTCAAATTGCCCTCCTTTTGGATCAATGAGGATCAAAAGAACTGGTTTGAATCACAGCTACCAGACATGATATTCCACAAATACTTTAATTTTCCCTATATTGATTTTCATTTGTTAAAATGATATTAACAAGATCAACAACACCACCATCACAAATCTTCTTAGACTGATGCAAGAATAAGAGATTAGGAAAAATTTTTTGTTTGTTTTTCGTTTGTCCACTCCTGCACTGTACTCACAAGTGCAAATTTGGACATGGAGACTAACACACTGTCAAATTATCAGAGATAGATACTGATGGTACAGCCTACAATGCTGTGAATATGTGTGTGTTGAAAAGGGTGCGTGTATGTGCGTGTACATGTGAATATGTAGGTTTCTCCCCTCCACCTCCATTTTGCAACAACACTTGGAATCTGGCTGAATAAAATATCAAACAACGCTAATAACAGAACTGCGAAGAAATCTTGAGAACTGAGAATGTCCTTACTATTTCATAATACAAATAGATCTTTTGGAAATACGTATACCTTCTGTATTAATAATACTATTAATCTTGCATAAAAGCAAATATGGTATTTTGTCTCATTTCTAATCAGAAACAAAAAAAAAATCCTTTCAAACCTACTATTGGAGCTGAATTTTTTTCCCTGAAAACACACAGGTTGAAGCCCTCACCCCAGAACAGAACATGACTGTGTTTGGAGATAGGAACATTATAGGAGTGATACAGTTAAAATAGGCTACTAAATTGGCTCTGATCCAATTTGACTGGTGTTCTCATAAGAAGAGGAAATTTATACAGAGAGAGACCCAAGATGGGTCTGCCCAGAGAAAGGAACCCAGAAGGACGCAACAACCAGGTGGCCAACTGCAAACCAAGGACTGAGGCTTCAGAGGAAATCAAAGCTGCTGAAACCACGGCTTTGGACTACTAGAATCCAAAAGTGTACAACATTAAGTTTCTGTTATTTAGGTTACCCACTCCCTGATATTTTGTTATGGCAGCCCTCAGAAAGCATTTCAGCTATTTATCAACGAATACCTCACTGAAGCAAATGGCGGTTGCATCTTGCAATGATGCTTCCCTAAGATTTGATTCTAGCTGTCAAAGGAGGAATAATGTCCCTTCCAAAATAGTCATGCCCTAAATTTCCAGGCTCTGTCAACATGCTGCTTATTTGCAAAAGAAACTTTGCAGATGTGGCCAAATGCAGGACTTTGAAGTTGGGATATTATACTGGATTATCCAGGTGATCTCAATATAATCACAGAGGTCTTCGAAAGAAAAGGAATATTTTTTCCTTCAGTCAGAAGAAGATACGACTGTGGAAGAATGGTCAGAGATGCAACCTTGCAGACTTTGAAGATATGCAAGTGGGTCCACTAGATAAGCAGGGTGTGGGACTTCAAGTAGATGGAAAGACAAGGAAACAGATGTTCCCTCCCAGAGTCTCCAGAAAGGGACATGGTCCAGTGACACACCTTTATCTTAGCCAGTGAAACCTGTGTTGTTTCTGACCTACATGACTATCAGATAATTAAGTTGTGTAATTTTAAGCCACTTAATTTGTGATAATTAGTCCCAGAAACAATAAAGGATTAGTAAGCTAGTTTTGATCAATGCAGTAATGGAATTTTTGAAATGTTGACATATTTATCAGGTAGTTAGTGACTTTGAGTAAAACCATACCCTTTTTTCTTTTTTGACAAAAAAAGTATAAATTACTTTTCAGATATTTTCTAGCTCAAACAGCCAGTGAATATTTAGACACATCCTTCCTATTTGCATAGCTATTTAACATTTTCAATATACTACCATGGCAGCTCCATAGAAAATAGAGGCTACTGCAGTTACCCTGACAAAGGAGATAACCTATTCATTTGATTATTCAGCCATTTCTTCAAGGATGTTAATTGAAAGTTTCCCTACTTAGATATTTTATATTCTTTTATTTCATTTAATTCTCACAACAACCCAATAAGAGCATACTGAAATCTTTAGCTTACGGATTACAGAAAATGGGAGTAGGAGATTTAGGCCAGTGTTCAATATCATAGGAAGTAATCAAAGGAAAAATGATTCAAATCCAAGTCTATTTGCCACTCAAGCTCAGGCTTGGTTTACTGTCTCAATATTTTGCTCCAGAACCAAGCATGGGGCTGAACAAATAAGACAGTACTTGAAACCAAAGACTTCACTGTTCACAAAGCTACATGGTGTTTACTGAGTATATTTAAACATAAATTTTGCTTATCACCTGTGCGCTCAGTAGGAGTCTTATGGGGATTATGAAAAGAAAAAAAAAAAGTCATCATATCAGTGCCAGGGTGGGAAACAGAGTCCTAGGTCTAATGGTCTCTGGATACTTTTTATACCAATTGACACATTGGAGTCCAAGGCCCTCAAACTCCCCTGTGGAAAGGAGCCTAATGGTATAAACCTCCAAAGACTGGGAACTGAGAAAAGTGGGTAGGGAGGAGACAATTTTCCCTTGTCAACAGAAAAATCTTTGGGGAACTCTAGTAAACCTAAGGGGTGGAGGCAGGGAGGTGAGGTGGGGAATTCATAGAACCTATAGCCAAATGGATAACTATTACATTTAAGTTGCAAATCAGACTCCACCAATGGGAAATACCTACTCAAATGATTGTGTATTAATACCTTCCCTTAGAAAACAAACAAATACCACCTTACTTTGCACATTCAACAACATCAACAGTGTAACTGCTATGGTGCCCCCAAAGTCTTACACAACAATGGCTTGACCTCCAGCCTGTGGCACTATTGGGAATTGGTGAATTTTTGGGAGGTGGGGCCTAGTGGAAGGAAGTTAGATCTTTGGGGGAAGTCCTTTGAAAGGGATATTGAGATTCTAGTTCATCTTCCCTCACGTGTTCCTTCCTGGCTACCATAAGGTAAACAGATCTCCTCTGTCATGCATTTCTGCCAGGATGTCCTGTGTAAAAGTACAATGTAATGAATCAAAGAAATTTGGTCAGGTAACTCTGAACTGAAAATTCTGAAACCATGAGCCAAAATAAACATTTTTTCCCTTCTTAGTTGATTATCTCAGGTATTTTGTCACAGCAATGGAAAATTAACTAACAGTAACAGTGTTAAGGTAAATAATGGATATTCAATTTATAATTTTGAGTATAGGAAAAAACTCTACCCTAACTCATTTCTTCCTTCTAGTATGTCTACACATTTTGCATAGGACATTATAGGTTAATATACACATTCACAACTTGTGGCCCACTCTGATCACACACACACACACACACACACACACACACACACACAAAATATATATATATATATGGCCTGGTGGTCCTTTAAACCTTCCTCCTATTAATCAGATAACCTAGTTTTTTTTCTGGAACAAAAGTTTCACAGGATTACTAAAACAGAAGGTAATAGACATGGAGAGGGTATAAAGGTGACAAAGTGCTTACAGGGACAGGAATTAGGAGAGATTTCATTTTTTGTATATTTCATTTTTATTTATTTGATCAGAGTAAAGAAATTTTGGGGTCATTTATCATCAATATGAAAGATTATCAGAGGTACAAGAGGGGAACTGAATTTCTATGAAATTTTATTGAGAAGTACCGTGAAAAAGGGAGTAGAAATTTCACTTTGGCATATTACAGAATGATACCAAGGAAGAATTTAGTACATTGACATTCAATTATTTTTGTATATGAGACTAAGGATTCTTTGAAAGTGACTTCGTGCTTAGGCTTACTGAAGTTCAGCACTGCATAAATTGTGTGTGTGTGTGTGTGTGTGTGTGTGTGTGCACGCGCATGACCTTACAAGTTGGGAGGAAGAAGTGAGAATTGAAAAAAGAGAATGGAAGAATGAAATGCTGCTCTAATCATGGAAGAAGAGGTTAGTGACCTACAGTAAAGTTAAAAAATGGGTAGTGCTTGTCCTCAGTGTGCCGGAAGTTCTCACAGTGACCTATTACAAAGTCCATTTCCACTCCCTTTTTCACTGTACTTCTCAAGAAAAATTAGGATGCACTGGGAAGTAGGGCCCGGCCAGAGAAGCCTGGGGGCCTAGAAATAGGATTTTTTTCAATGCTTCAACCCAGGAAGTCCTGCTCCCAAGGGAATAAATCTGAGGGTGAGCTGCCTTCTGGAGTTTTTTTTAGAAGTGCAAATAGAGCATGCTCAGATGAGTCTCATCCATGCTGAGCATCTTTCCTAAGCACTGGGAGGCAAGTTCATCATGAAGCCTAGGTTCCTTTTGTCGCTTGTGGACTCTTTGTACATAATAAACCCTCTTCATGTAATTTGTCACACGTGTAAACTCTGTCTCACCAGACTCAGGCAAGTGGTAGAAGAATAGCCCAAGGTAACAGCGGACTGAAGTGGTAATCAGCACAGAGCCATATTGCTTTGAACAGGAAACTGAAATTTTCCGGCAAGAGGTAGAGCTGCAAGGTCAGTGAGGAGGTCTTTCCTTCCTCTGTAGGAATCATCTCTGTCGGCACTTTGCACTTGAGCAATGGAAGACACAGGAATGTTCAGGGCAGCAGTTCTAAATGAATGGTCCACAGTCCAATGGGCAACTTTAGGAGCCTTTCTGAGCATTTAGCAGGAAATTATTCTTTCCACTACATCATAGTGGGTAAAACTGTTGAGACTTTAATTCCAATCTAGACAATGGCACCAAACTGTACCAAAATCACTGCATTCTTCACTACAACACAATCTTGAGATTTTTTTTAAAGTTCACTAATTTAATAATGGCTTTAATGAGGCAATAAAAAATAATTTTATGGAATCTTAGTTCTTTATATTCACATTTTTAATATTCTGTGTAATGAAATGGGTGCCACATCCAAAGCACTTCTCCACACATATGAGCATGGTCTCAAGGGTAGAACACGCAATCGTCTCAGTTTTAAGCTGAACTAATCATGTTTTTTATTGAATGTCATTTTCTTGAAAAAAACAACTGGTAGACAAATTATAGCCATTCTGACTTCATATTTAGCATATATTTTGTTTAAAAGAATGCATAAACTACCTTGCCATTTCAGGGATAACCTGTATTATTTGTGGCCCATACCAAAATTTGAAAGATCTACCAAAGATTGGAACTTTGAAAATGTGTATCGGCCTCTGTGAGATGGAAGCTTCTAGATATTTGGAGAGTTTGCCGTGAGATTGCTGATTTCACTGGGTATTTTTTATATCATATGATGAAATTTAGACTATCTTTATAGCTCATTTAACCAATATTTTCCAAATGCATGTTTTAGATAATTACAAATTGGCAAAAGAACCATTCAAAGTGCAAAAGAAACCAATGGAATTATTAATGTAGCAGAGTGCAAAAATGTATTGATACAATTTCAGGTTCCACATTGCATCTAGCTTTTAAGAAACTACCACTTGTGGAGATTTCAGCGTGATATCAAGGAAAAATATCTACAATTATCTGAAAAGGTTATTAAAATCTCCATTAATTTTCCAACTACATATTTGTGTAGAGCTGGATTTTCTTCATCTAATTCATTGAAAACAACATATTGCAACAGACTGGATGCTGAAGCAGATATGAGAATCTAGCTGCATTCTATTAAGCCAGAAATTCAAGAGATTTTTATAACTGTAAAACAATATCACTGTTTTGACTATTTTTGAAAATTATATTTCCATTAAAATATACCATTTATACAATACCTTATAGGATTATTATTTTTAGTATTTATATTTATTTATTTATTGTTTGGTATTGGGGATTGAACCCAGGGTAGCTTTACCACTGAGCCACATCCCCAGACATTTTTATTTTTTATTTCAAGACAGGATTTTGCTAAGTTGCTTGGGGCCAAAATTGCTGAGGCTAACCTTGAACTTGTGATCCTCCTGTCTCAGTCTTTGTTTTTATTTTTAAATGATTTAAATATTTACCTTTTCTCAGGCTTAATGTATAATATGGCAAACATTAATAATTTTTTCCAAAAGTCAGAGCTCTGTGGAGGACTCAATACTTTTTTTTTTCTTTTTTGTATAGGGAGAAAAGGGGAATGAGGATTGAAACCAGGGGCACTTTACAACTGAGCTACATCCCCAACCCTTCTTATGTATTTTTATTGTTTTATTTAGAGAAGAAGTCTTTCTAAGTTTCTAAGGGTCTTCCTAAATTTCTAAGGCTGGTCTCAAACCTGAGATCCTCCTTCCTCAGCCTTCTGAGTCACTGGGATTACAGGCATGCACCACCACCATGCCTGACCTCCCTTAATAAGTTTTAGAGAGTTGAAGGGAGGGCTGGGGATATGGCTCAGTTGGTAGAGTGCCTGCCTTGCAAGCACAAGGCCCTGGGTTCAATCCCAGCACCACAAGAAAAAAAAAAAAAAAAAAAACCATCTGGGCTGCAGAGTTGAAGGGATCTTCTGACTAAAATAATTCTGAACTACTTAGAGCTAAATTTTAAGTAGTATCATTTATGTAATTATATCTCAATAAAGATTACTTTCATAAAATCTAATGTAATTTTTAAGAAATGCTTTTAGTTTTGCATTGTTGTTATACATAATAGTGGGTTTAAATGCAATTTTGAGAGTGTAGACTAAGGCTGCTGGTGTGGAATGTCTTCACTGCAAGAAACAGAAGGAGAAGAGATGATGGAGAGCAAAGAGGAGGAAAAGAGAAAGGAATAAACAGACATCAAAAACAACTTCATTAAAACTTTAATAGTGCCTGATACTACTGTATTTTGAACTTTACCACAAAATATCCCATTTCCAATAGGAAGGAGAAAGAAATAGCAGTGATAACCATGATGGTTAATCGCATGTCCTCTATGAACTTAGTGACAGGTGGGGAGGCAGATGAGCCATGAGCAGCCACCTGTCCACATCACATAAATGGTAGGGTTCATGACGATGAAGAATAGCATGTCAAATAATCTTTAATTTCCTAAGGGATCAGAACATAAAATCTTTTGTTTAAAAGTAACATGAAAAATAAGTAGTAGCATCTTAATTCAGTATCTTAATCAAAAACTATTCTCTATGTCCTCTCTACTGGAAGCTAGCTAACAGACCCATTTTACAGAGGAGAAGGTGAGAATTCAAGAGGTTAAATAACTTCCCCATGAATGATGGTTGTTTAGGGAACAAAGTTCATTTATGTCTATGCCACACCTCTCTGGTTCCCAAGCACTATGCACCAAGGATATTTCTAAATCAAAATTTGGGAGGAACCGCATGATTTTTTTTTTTTTAAGTTATAGCTCTAATTACTAATTCTGGCACAAGTCTCCAGAGATTCACAAAACAGAAAGGAGTCTCATTTTCCATGTTTGTATGTTTATACAGTCTAAATAATTTAGGACAAAGAATCCAGAACATTGGTAACAAATATAGTTGTCTGCCAGATCAGTACTGTGAAGAACTCTAATAAATAACATATACCCCTGTATAATTTTCCATGCAAAATGGTGTAAAAATAATCTTTTTAAGTGATGGGTTTTGGCCTGGAATTGTAGCTCAGTGGTAGAGTGCTTACCTAGTATGTATGAGACCCTGGATTCAATCCTCAGCTCCACATAAAGACAAATAAATAAAATAAAGCTATCGTGTCCATGTAATATATATATATATTTTTCTTTTAAATGATATTTCTGTTATTATGAAATGAATTCATGTTGGCTGTAGACTAGGTAAATCAGATTCATGAAAAAAATAAAACATGCAACCATCTCATTAATTATTTTTTATAAGAATGCATATAAAAACAATTATGCTACACTTGAGATGGAATTTCATATTCAATTCTGCATCCTGCTTTTATCACTTGTTTTCAGATAATAATGATATGCCAAATTTTATGCATAAGTTTTATATTAGTAATGTCCATGTTAAAAATCATTTTGATTAATGTAATCTTCATAGAACTATTGATCAAAGAGACTGGGGTTTTCGTGACCTTTCACACTGTTGTCCAAAGGTGAGGAAGTCTTCATTTTTTTATGTTTCTGACTGATTATGTCACTAGCTTCTTTGACCCACAAGTTGTAAATTGTAGATTCACTCTGAAGGAAAATAACCAAAATCTAGGCAACATAATATGTGTCTTTTTAAACTCTATGAATTATAAATCATATATAATTTCATGTAATTTGACAAAATATACTTACCCACATTCCAGCAGTAGGGAAATGAATAACAAAGCCACTGACAAGTAGTGGAATATATTAATGGTGTCAAGTTTCCACCCATGATCGCACACATATATAACAATTAAATTTTATAAATGATGTCTTATGATTGCTTCCTTTGACTTTTTTCCACAATGCTGGGAATTAGTTATTATAGAAACCCTTGTTGGTTAGCTACTAATAATGAAGAAAATGAGATGGCTTGAAAATTTGAACCTAGGTCTTTTCATTCCAAACTCAACTTTTTCATTCTATCTAACTGCCAAACACTCAAAAATACTCTTCATATAGCATTAAAGAGTATATCCGCACTGAAATTAGTTGATTATGCAGGCTCTTATTCAATCCTTAGTCCTCTTGGGGTTATCAGTGATCATCTTTGCTCTTAATAATCAATAGTAGTAACAGCATACCATTTGGGGAAGAAAATGATCCTTTTGGTATCACAAAACCTGAAAGTTTCAGTGTCTGACCACAGGAAAGTAAAACTTGCCTTGTTTCAATCTTATGCAAATTTTACAAATGAGGAAATACACCGTTCTTTCTCTAAACCATTGTGAATATCAAGTAAAATGCCACATGTCAAATACCTAGCACAAGTTAAGATATCCAAATTCCCTGACCAAAATACACTTCTCAAAACAAACATACAATAATTTGCACATTTAATCAATTCTTCCAAGATGCTAGGCACTCATCTCAAATCACAAGTTAATTACCCCCAGGTTACTAGGAAATTCAGCCAACTTGCATGATAGAGGCAATAGTTGTGGGCACATTTTCATATGTGTGCACACCCACACATACACACGCACACACATATGCTCAGAATGGCACAAACTTTAGCAAACCTCAGAATTGTGAGTAAACACAGATTTCTGGGTCCTCCTCAGCAATTTGGGGGTAGGATCCAAGAAGTTGTATTTCTAACACAGTTCCCAAATGTTGCTAATGGTTTTGTTCAAGGTACCAGCGTTTTGAGGGCCACCATCTTAAAGATTAAAATGTAAATTCTTTCTTTTTATTAAATCCTGAAACATTCTAAACAGAATTCTGTTGTACAGTAATGGCAAAGCCATTCTAAAGAAATTACTCAAAATATTTGTTAGGAAATAATTTTAGGTTTCAAACATTTTTTTCAGGATTTTCAACATTCCTGTCTTAAATATTAATATACTACTTATATAAAAATGTAATCATTCATTTGACAATTATGTGTAATGTTTCCACTGTGTGCCTAGCACATGGGTTCACATCCTCTCATCTTACAGGATACAGCAGATTCACACTCTTCTTACAGAGTTAAGTATCAGATCAAAGTTACCTACCTTCTCCCCAGATCCACAGAAGTCTGTAACATTTAATAGCAAAGTCCTTTCCACACCCCTGATCTCTACATTCACTACTGAAAGTTACTGAAAATAATAAGCTTCCCAGACACCATCAGTATGTGCTCTTGTGAAGGTTAAAGAGCAGCACATTCAAAAATTGCACTCATAAATATACAGGATCTTGGTGATTGATGGAGCAATATAATCAGGATAAATGAATATTAGTTTCTGTAAAAAAAAAAAAAGACTTAAACTAAAAACCTTTTTATCTAGGCATGTCATCAGCTTTAGTTACTGCAACTCTTAACTTCAACCATCTATTTTTAACATCACTGCCTCTTTGGCAAAAGAACAATTTAAATAAAGAGCTGTTAGTTGTCTTGAAGAGGATTATTTATAAGACACTGTTAATACACAATTTCCATAGAGCTGCTAATTGTTCCTTACTTTGAAATTCATTGTTCTGAGAATGAGATGCGGTGAGTACTGTAAATATCAGCCAGGCAGAGGATATTGCTCTGCATTAGCATCCAAGTTATGGTTCAGTCATAATTAATACACTTCTAAAATAAAGTGTTGACAGCACTCTTATTCAAATATATAGCATATGTTTATAGTCTCACACATTGAGGTACACACATAATTACAGTATATGTGTGAGAGAAATTGCAGAGGCCATCCAAGAAGCCATGGTTGTGCTAATTGAAAACTTGCCATTGTCCAATTAGAGCAGGTGAGACCATGGGGTAGCCATGCTGTCAAATGCCTATCAGACATGGCCAGGCTGATTAAATTACAAGACAAAATGCAATAAAAAGAGCAAGAAGTTTTTGCTGTTCTTGTTGTGGTTGTTGTAATAGAGCACCGAGAAGCTAATGGAAATCAGGGCACTTGCTGTTTCTCCCTACCCCAGTCAAGGATTGATCTCAATGGAATAATATATTAGGACAGACAATATCGAGTAGCTCAGAACCACAAGGCTTACCTTTCACCAAAACAGTGTCACCACTTGGAGGAGAATAATAATTTCTACTTGTTAGAGATGTGCCTTCCATGATGTGAGTTAGAGAAACTGCAAAGTGTGTCATTATGTTACTTTTATTTTTATTTTTAATCTATTTGAACTCGTTAGAAAAGAAATAATGAATCCTCTGTAATTACAGAGGGATTAACCCACAAATATATCAAAGCATCATGCCACATGAATTTCAATAGACATTTAAACTAGGACCATTCTTCTGCAAAAGTATAATATACTGTTCCTTTGAGCAAATGTGTACCATGAAAGGTTAAAATCAAGACTCATAGAAAATAACTATTTATCCCATAAACAATTTAACTTCTGAAGTACTCTATTTAGTGGATGAGGAAAAAAGGCAATACAAAATCACTACCATAATTTCAAAGGTCACTTCTTCCAGAATGAAGTCAGGAGGATGCACCACAGGTTAAAAGAAAAAAAGCAAAACATGGTGGAGGAAGAAAACTGAATTTATATTAGAATCTACTACATACCATGTATCTTTTAAGTTGGCTTACATGCATTGTTTCACCCTCACAATATCACCACAAGGTAGTTTCTATTACTCTAAGGCCATAGATAAGAAATCCAAGATACAGAGTAGTTAAGTAAGCCGCACACAACTAATAAGCACACAGTTAATAAGCAACTGGAGTTTTGGTCTTGGATTCTGAATGTGTGTGTGAGTGTGCGCGTGTGTGTATACATTTACCGTAGGAGTAGAAAAAAACTATGCTGTAAATACAGGAAGAAGGAAATAAAATGAGCATTGATTGAGGTTTGATCTTTGGCAGATTACCTAAATCACAAAACAACAAATAGAAGAACAAATATTTGAACCCAAGTATGCCTGATAGCACTCCATTAATCTCCAGTAACTCACATTCCTTTCCAAAGTCTTCTGATTTATTTATAGACAGTTTTGCTTCCTGTCTTTGCAACATCTTCCAAATTAATTGATCTGCGTCCTTGTTAGCTATTTCTTCTGAAGGGTCAACTCTTGAATTCACCAAACAGATGAAAACCGTTAGGTGGTAGAAGGACTTTTTTATGTCCTCAGGTTTCTGTGACACCTGACAGATGGAACATATGCCCACAAATAACCCAGTGTTTAAACAATTGTCTGAGCAACAGGGAGAACCAGGGTGCAGGGAGCTCATTCACAAAGAAGAACTATTAAAGGGTTCATAATTTTGATTCAATAGGTTCCATTATTTCTTTTGTGAGACGAAATAAGTCTCCTCAATATTAATGGCAATTATGTGGAGACACACTGAAGACTGGCATCTAACATGTACTGTTAATGGTGAGATTTGGGAGGAAAAATATGGCAACAAAAGGTCTCGTTTAAGATGTTTTGCACTTTTTATTTGAAGCAGCTAATTGCCACCATTGAACTCTACCATTAATACCTTTGATGACAATTTCAAGGACAAAGAGGAAAAACCAACAGGCACAGCTGAAGTCATGTCATGAGCTATATCGCCTGTGATCTAAGTACTACTCCAGTTAGACTAGGAGCTTGTTCATACTCGCTCCTCCCCTTTTTGAATGTTTGCTTTGATTCACTTTTTCTGTAATTCAACATTACTCTACTGTTACTGTACATTACTGTTTCAAAGTCACTCAGTCCTCCACTCATCTTTGGTTTTATGATTCAAACATCTTAACTTTAGATGAATCTCTTTCCTTCTATTAGAAGTGCGGTTTCTACATCATTGTAGAAATAATAACACTTCATAAAGTCAGTAAGAAAGTAACATGAAGTGGAAGTGTGTCTGTTAATAGACAAGAGTGGTTGCATAAAGTGTAGGTGTAGGGACTGGGGATGTGGCTCAGTGGTAGTGGACTTGTCTAGCAGGCATGAGACCCTGGGTTCAATCCTTAGTACCCACCCTACAAAGCACATTGGTAAAAAGGTATAGGTATAGTAGATTTCTATTTTTATGTCTTTTACTAAACATACACATACTTTGTATGTATGTGTGTAATGAGCACATATATATTTAATGACAAACTGTGGATATTATATATACTTGTATTAATTCATTCTAAAATTCTATTTCAAATAATACAAAACTGGTGATTATAATTTTAGGTATATATATATGTACATATATATATATATATATATATATATATATATATACTTTCTAGTCTATCAAATGTCTAAAAGTTTCATTCCATAATTTCATATTCAACTCATGAGTTTCATATAAAATGCACTAGCACTGCTACTCAAAGCTGCACTTTTTGTGTTACTCAAATCATAACTAATCTCAGTGTCAGGTGGCACCTGATCACCAGCTCTTCTGGTTCACGTACTGTACAACTCCCTGAAAGGGGCAGTGATGCCTAGGGAGAGCACGAGTGGCCATGTGGTCAACAGCCTCCAACATAATGCTGAAGCTTCATTTTTTTTAACCAATTTTAAATTGTTAATTGAAAATATTGTTTGACAAGAAATATAGGCAACTTAATAGCCAGAGTGGTCATCATTTTCCTTTGAGGGCACTTCTTCAGAAAAGGGAATGAATTAGATAGCATGGCTAATGGGCCCCAATTAAAGCTTTTTTTCCCCCAATATAAAGGCCACTCCATGAACATCAGAAACATTCCATACATTCCAGCTAAGCCTCTGTACCAAAGTGGCAGGAAAATGAAAATAGGGGTTGGTCTGGATAGAGGTTATAGGAAAGTTCAAACTCAAGAGCTAAAGGGCACAGCCAATTAAAAGTTCATGGGCCAAAACAATATCCTTGATACTTTTCCAGTGCCTGTTTAGCATAGATTTTGACCAATAGTGTTGGTACCTTTCCAAGACCTGATTAGAACAGATATTGATCAATGCCCCTACCCAGTAGCTATGTAAGTTCTTAGACTAGTACATTTAAGTGGCAACCCTGCAGGAGTTCTGTATTTTTTATTACAACTTAAATAAATCCTACTCTCATGCTTAAAAAAAAATAGGCTTCTTAGAAATAATTAAAAATCTCTGTTATGAATTCTCCAATACCTATCCTGCACCCAGTGTTTTATTCCCTGCTGTTCCCCAATATTCCCAGCCCTTCTGATCAGGCTTATTTAGATTCTGCTATTGTCTCCCACTGAAGCCCGGTGACATTTGATACTCTGCAGACTTCAGAGCACATCTGCAGCATTGTGGTAAATACATACAGAGTAAAGGAAGAAGTCTGTGGAACTGAGCAGGAAACAGCACTAACTAATGAAACTGGGGGTGGGGGAGGGGGCACATGGGCTTGTCCCTTGGTTAGACCTGCAGGGCCTCTGCAGAAGGAAGGAGTCTGTTCACTGACGTTCCAGCCCACTTTGCCACCGACTATGTGGGGTGCAAATGAGATTAGCAAGTGCTTGTTCCCCAAACCTTTCTTGGGGCTCTTTCAAACAGCAGTTCCATAACCCTTTTCCTTAATTGAGTTGACTCAAGCTGGATGTAAACCAGGGAAGACAGGATGGTAGGGGTCATGATTCAATCCATTCTGGAGTTGATTCATTATTAAAACGATATTGGTGTATGTAATACACATTTAAATGTTTGAATACGTAGTTTTAATGTTTTTATGTGTACACAAATTACCTGGAGCTATGGTTGAAAGGCAGATCCTGAATAAGTCAGGATGTACTGGTGTTGAGAGAGTCTTCATTTCTAACTAGCTCCCAGGTATTGCCATGGCTCTTGGCCTATAGACCTCCTTTTGAGTAGTAAGAATGTCATCTATCATATTTCTGCTCCAGGTTATAACATCTAAAAGGATTCTTAAGGATCGAAATCTGAGATGAGAAACCAGTGCTTATCAGAGAACATGCCCACTGAACATTCAGATCTTTGAATGTTGACAAGGCTGGCATTACTGTATTTCAAAATATTTAAAGATTTGTGGACAGAAACATGCATGAACAAATTATGCCAATGTGTATGTGTGTGGGGGGTATGTGTGTATGTGTGAAAATATATTAAATATAATAGAAATATGTGCAGATGGGATACATGGAAATATGTAAACACGCATAGCCAGGCAAAGTGAAAAATATAATCGCCCTTTTACCCTTTTAAAACTTTATAGTTCCATAAATAACTTTTCTAGGTTATGCTTGTGTTTTGAAAAATTACAAACAGTATGAACACTGACTATATTACCTGAAGACTTATAAGGTAGTTACCCACTTCAAGACCATATATAAAACATTCATGTCTGGTTAATAGTTGGTTTATTCCACGTAATGGGAGTTATTTAGCATGCATTTAGCAGTGCAGCAAGACTGACTGTTCTGTCTTCATAGTTGCATAAAAATGAATAAATATGCTTAGTACTTTAATCCATTAATTGATGAGATTGGCCCACCAACTGTTTAACACAGGTATAGTTTTATTTAAAATAAGATTCTATTTACCAAATGAGCATCACAGGAAATAATGGTTTCCAAGAAGTTCCTATGGATGAATGGCATTGATTTTTAAGGAAATTGAGCAATATAACATTATCATTTATTTTTCCTTATTTTATTATGTTCTATAATAAAGGCATATCACAGAAAATGAAATGCAGGAAATTATTTTGCAAAATACTGATAATTTGACCACAGATACTGGAAAAAACAATTGACAACAGTGGTATATTTCATTACAAGTACCCCTTAATTGCTTTGTGGTAGTTATTAATCTGAACAAATGTTAGAATTTAATTCTTCATTTTGTTTTCAAGACAGGGTACTAGGATGTCATTTATGCATTAGATATTCTTACATATTTGGGATTTTTATGATCTTATATTTTCAATAGGGGAAATATTTATATCAAAAATAGGGGTAGAGATATAGACATGATTACTTCTCTCATATTTATTTTTATTTTTATTTTTACTTTAGTACCAGGGATTGAACCCAAGTGCACTTAACCACTGAACCACATCCCCAGCTTTCTTCATATTTTTTTGTTTTGTTTTGTTTTGTTTTATTGTTTTGTTTTTGAGACAGGGTCTCACTAAGTTGCTCAGGACCTTGCTATGTCACTGAGGCTTTGAAATTGATACCTTCCTGCCTCTGCTTCCCAATCCACTGTGATTATAAGCGTGTGTCGCCCTGCCTGGCTCTCCTTACGTTATTTTTAAAAATCAAGAGCTTTGTCAATGTGTGTGTGTGTGTGTGTTTTGGGAATGCGTGCATGTTTTGGTGGTGAAAGGAATTGAAAAGGTAACGGAAGAATGATAAAACATTGAATATTGATGAGCCAGATGATGAGTTTTATGGTTTTTATAAATGCTTGAATACATATAATAATCAACATTTGAATGTACATATTTTTCATGTGCATGCATTTATCTTAATAGATAATTTATGTGCCAGACACTCTGAGTGCATCATATATGCATTTTTATAATTATATTCTCAGTGCATTTATGTCTTGTCTGGCATTTCTTATTTTGCACCAAGTTCTTGTGTTATAATCCTCAATTTTTTTAATGTCTTCAAATTACTGTTTCATGTAAACATGGCATGAATCACTTTCCAGTTGCTTTGTATTTGTTTGCCCAAATCTTCCCTATGAATTTGAGCTTGCCACTTGTGATAGGAATCAATTCTCTGCTATTTTTTCCTCATATTGACGACCTTGTTGCTTCTTTACTCATAAAATTGTATTATTTAATCTGACTCCTTCACCCATAAGCATACAATTGTTATCACTTTGCTACCAGTGCAAAAAAATACCTAGCTCAATGAGATGACCCTCAAAGGACTGACAGAACATGCAAGAAGTCTTATTGAATCTGCTTTTCAGGATATCTACAGAAATGATTATGAATGATATACTCTTTCACCTGGTCTCTTGCAGGGAATGAAGTGCACTGGGTGAGAGAAGGGGCTACAGAAGGAAAGGACTAGAAGATGAGAAGTTTACTCTTGCACAAACTCAGCTAATGGGCTCTGCATGCACGTTTGCAGGTGGACAGGCATGTTGGGTTTGTGTGTGGGGGCAGATTCATGTAGGTGTTTACAGTTTCTGCTGATTTCAATGACTATCATGCCCCTTATTTATATGAGCATCAAAAGATTTCCCACTGCTGTTATTTCCAAGTCAGGACACTGAGCAAGAGGCAGACAACATTTGTTTGGCCAGATTGAAACACGCGATGCTGACTTGCATTTTGGCCAAATTATTGGTACACCAGGCTCTGTCTGAGTAGGCAGAAGCTTGACCGGAACTGACTGTGAATTGTTCTTGCAAGGGCCGAAGATACAATCTGGCTGTGGCTGTGTTAGCCCAGTGCTGTCAACATGCAAAACGGCCAGCAAAAATAATGGCATGTCAAGTACAATTTTCTCACTGGTCGCTGACACCGTAAACTATAATATGGTGTAATTATTTGGCATTCTGTGTCCTTCATACTAAGCACCACCCAAACGATTTCCAAGTTACAGGGAAGAGGGAAGGTTAGAAGGTCATATTTAAAGAGAGAAAATGAGTCAGTGCCTTGGAGGAAGAGGATTATAAATAGATGTGGCATCACCAGCGAAAGAGTTACATCCAAATAAGGAACGGCTCCGAAGCCCAGGTAGGAGGGAAACAGGGAGGAAAGAGAGCAGAGTAGTTTATGTAAGAGAGAGGATTTAGGAGAGAATAACTCTGACCACCTGGAGAGCAAAGTGTTTTTTTCCCAAAATAAAGCAATAGGAGGAACAGAAGATCACAGGGATCGCAGAATGAGGATTAAAGCAACATGAACTAAAAATTGATAGATGTTGCAAATATGTATATTCTGGTTCCATGGATATTTGTGTCTGAAATATAGAACACCCTAATCTACCATACCATTGCCAGAGAGGAAAGTGCAGACTGGAGAAGATGAATGCTAATCTTTCCCAGCAACTTTGAAGTACAGCTGAATTTGAAAGAAGCCAGATCTCTCAAAAATCCTTGCCTATCTTTCCACCTTGTCTCAAAGACTTCAATCCCAGTTCTTTGTATTTCAGTGCAATGGACTGAAAGTAGCATAACATCCCTCCTTCTCCCAAAATCCATACATTGAAATTCTAACCTCCAACGTGATGGCATTAGGAGTTGGAGCCTTCAATAAATGATTGGGTCATGAGGGTAGAGCCCTCATGGATGAAATCAGTGCACTTACACAAGAGGCCTCAGAGAACCTACTTGCCCTTTTTCTTCCTTGGCAAGAGGCACCACGGAGATGGCAATCTGCAACCCAAAAGAAGACCCACGGCAGAACCTGACCTTGCATCTCTGCAATCAAAATATCTGGCAAGAACAATTTAGAGGAGGAAAAGTTTGTTTTAGCTCATGGTTTGGTAGTCTATGATTGGTCAACTTCATTGCTCTGGGCCCAAGATGAGGCAGCACATCATGGGAAAAGGGTGTGGAGAAGGGGTTTTGCTCACTTTATGGCAGCCAGGAAAGAGAGAGAGAAAGAGGAAGGGGATGCAGGGAAGGGGAATTCGACCAGAGCATGGCCCCAGTGACCGCCTCCGGTCACATGCAGCCCACTACAGTTACCCAAGTTAGCCCAAACCAGCTGATTAAATCACAGCTCTCATACTCTAATGTACTGCACCTCTGAAAATTCCTGCCCTAACACAGGAGCTTTTGGGAGATACCTCATATCCAAAACCATACCACACCCTAAGCTCAGACTTCCAATCTCCAACACTGTGGAAGAAATAAATGTCTGTTGTTCCAGTCTAGGTTAACTTATTATAGCAGTTTGAATTAAGACATCCAGTCACCCTGACCTTCTCCCAGATCTATAAATAGCCTTGTGCATGCTATGTCAGGAATGCTATCTCTTTTCATCCCTGCATCATGGTTCACCTGGTTAATGTGTCTGGGCTCACCCATCATTTCCTCAGGGAAGATTCCATCCTCCCACAGAACAGGTCAGCTTCCTCTGTATTAGCTTCAAAAGAACCCTATTCCTTCACTTCAGAGAACTTACGTGAATTTTAATGTGACATTTGTTCATGTGAATACGTCTTCTACTAGTAGCCCATTTTTCATGACAAAGGACATAGATCTGTGTTTGCTTAGTGCTAAGACTCCACTGGCAGTGGAATACTCATTGAGCTTAGCAGATAGCAGATGCTCAATAAATAGTTACAGAATGTCCCTATTAATCACCCTCCTTACTTACAGCAGAGGGCTCATGATGATATCCAGCTGTCTACCAGAAAAAGCAAATGCACATTTTACCACAAGGACAATATTTTTTTGTCTTGGTTCCAAGATTTATTGAAAACCACTGTGGGCTTTCTCCTTCTCTTTTCTAAGATCAGAACAAATAAGCCTATTTGGGTTAAGTGTCCCTTGAGCCACTTCTTTCTCCACCAGAATTTCCCGAGAAAGTCAATGCCAGAAGTGTGTGGTGACCTGGAACACTCAGTATTTATGTGTTTGTGAACAGGCTCTGTACCACCTTGTTTCACAGAGAACTGGAGGCAGAAGCAGAGTCTGCTTGGCTGGTATTTATTTTTCAGAAAGATTTCTCGTCCAGTTTGTGCGATAAGCAAGAGCAGAAGCTTGGAGATGAACTGGAAGAGAACGCGCTTCTGCTTGCCACTGGTAAGGGACAGGGTCTCCACAGAGTTGCTCCTGCAGCCTCTTGGAGAGAGAGCTGCTTTAATAAGTTATCTCTGCCACCTTCACTATCTCCAAGACTTCAATAGTCAATACAAGGAAAGGGTTGTTTAAACTACCCAGTTGTTCTAGCAACATGAAATAGCTAATATGAAAGCCAAGTATCAACCCTGTTACTGAAAAATGTTATTTACATCAAATTTGATTGTATATAACTTTTCCAACTTCCTCCAGTATTGAGGTGGATCAATCTTCATGTCTTTGTGTAAAATATTTACTGAGCAACTTCCAATATGCAACTAGCATGCTAGGATTCTGGGAATTTTTAGTGTAGAACAAAAGATGTAGAATATATGTTCCTTGTGGAACTTAGAATTTTAGCAGGATACAAATCACAAATACAGAGTATGTTAGATAATGATCACCAGAAAGAAGAAAAAAAATACAACATAGACAAAAGACATGACATACTGGAAGAAGGGCAATTGTATTTTACACAGAATGGATAGGAAAGGCCTCTCTAAGAATATGACTTTGAACTTAATTCTAATTAAAGAGGAAATATGTAGGCTTGTGTTGCCTCTGACCAAGGGAATGTTCAGTCACCTTCCTTTGCCTGTGATCTGTGTAAACCCTCCCTCTAACTGGAGCACCTCAGTTTTAGCTCCACCAGACTGAATTTCAGGCATCTTTCAAGATCCACTGAATCAATGCTTCCACCCTGATCCTAACCAACCCTGAATAATGAAGGGACCCATTTTTAGACTCCCAGAGGCTTGGGCTGACAGGAGGCAATAAGACAACAGTCAGTGTGTTTGTCCACCACTCCCGCTATAACTGTGAGTGTGCGTGCGCGCACACACACACACACACACACACACACACACCTTCTTACACAAAGTAAGAATAAAATTATGGCTACAATTACTGTGTGCCAGTCACCATGCAACTAATATTTTATTGACTCTTAAATATTTGTATTTATCTTATTTGAATAATCCTTGAACTAGTTCAGTAACTTTCCCAGGGTTAACACACAGAAAGCAACAAAATCAATATGCAAACCTCTGGAGAGTCCCTCTTAATGCTTAGGTTCTTTCTCAGCATCCAGCTTTTACATGCATGTAAAGTGGAGGATGGTTGCTGTAAGGATGTATGTGCAGCTCCGAAGAGCCAATTACTCAAAAGCTGGTTCTGCCCTTGAGCTTGAACTCAGCCTGCCAGGTCTGAGGCTCCCACTATGGTGGCATGCAGGAGAGCCTTTTAAAGAGCAGGTATGCTCATAAGTAACTAATGCTTCTCAGCCCGTTCCTGGGGAGCTCTGCAGTGAAATGGTTTAAAGAGTTGGATGTGGAAGAGTGTGCACAGAGATAAAATATTGAAAGGCACCGGTGAGCACCCCGATACAGATCATCCCTGCACTCAGCCTGACTCATAATCCAAAGCAGTCACCTGAAATGTATTTTTGGCTTTGTTACAACCCAAGATCCTCAAAGACAAAGTTGTCCTAATTCAGGAGAAAGTTTCTTTATGGGGAAATGTGTTTGCAGAAAAGCTTTTCAGAAGATAGTTTAATTCTGCTTAAACAAAGATTTGGGAACTGGCCATTGTAGGGAGCAGGCAGAGGGTCAGTTCATAAAAATGTCTGGAATTAGGACTCATAAGCTTTTTGACCATTTTGAGATCCTAGGGTTCACTAACAACATTTCTGTTACTCAGAGAAGCATGAACAGCTCAATAATTATTAAGTCATACAGGGATACAAAAATCCTGGTCATTTGCTCTATCTCTATGACTTCATTTAAGGAACAGAGGTGAGATCAGCCATCAGATACTGAGTCCAAAACACACCTTGTGTTAATTACTTTTTCTATTCAGATAAAAATGGAACGCTCTCTTGAGCACAGAATGTTCAGTTATTTACATTATGCAAGACAGGACAAGAGTGATATACCTGCATAATGAGGTAACTAAGAGAAGAAATGCACAGAGGAATTATCCATCCATTACATATATACGCACATTTCCAAATTTTCATAAGATATGGAAACAACTTGAATTAAAACCGGTTAAAGAAATGTGAACATTCAGAAATAAGAATTTCAGGACTTTTCAATCTGTATTCAATAACTCTTGAGTGCAAATTATAGTTTAGACTCCAGGTACCTGGTTACTAATGTGTAAAAAGGTGAAATTATGGCCTTGGGAGTTTCCAGCAGGATTTAAACCCAGGTAGATCATTTGCTAACTCTGTGATCATGATGTGGTGTATTAATTCAGCTAAGGCTCAGATTCTGCATCCACCAAAAAAAAAAAAAAAAAAAAAAAAAAAAGATAACACTGGTCAAGAAGCCCCGTGTACAAAATCCACAGGGCTATATGTGTTTTGGAATTCAGAACTTTCCACAGTTTAGAAACATATCAAGGTATTTAAACTATATAGTAAGTAACAGTCTCAGCAGTTCTGGGGCAGCACCCTGTAATCAACTACATTAATATTTCTTCAGTGAAATGTATGAACAGTCACAGTACTGGGAAGCATTATGACTATAAATAGCCACAAGTCAATTCTGCTACCTGAATTTGTATCAAGAATACAAATAATGTCTTTCAGAGAATTTTATATTTTGGATTCATATGAATGGGAGTATCGTTGCCCACCACCTGCGGAGGCAATGATAATGCATACGCTTCCTTTTCACACAAACAAAAAAGCCCAAAAGACAAGACCAACGAACGACGATAACGAACGACGAACGATGAACGACAAACAATGCCCAACAAACAATGCTCTTTATTCAAGGAAGTGTCTGGGTTATATAGCAAGCATAAGCCAATCAGAGTCAGCCTGAGATATTAGCCTATCAAGGATCAGTCTCTAGGCAGTTACAAGAATCACCTCATATACAGCAGCCAATCAGAGTTCTGGGATATTAGCCTATCAAGGATCAGTCTGTAGGCAGTTACAAGAATCACCTCATATACAGCAGCCAGTCAGAGTTCTGAGATATTAGCCTATGAAGGATCAGTTTACAGCAGCCAATCAGAGTTACTATAAGTACGGCTTATTCTGGCAAGCTGCCAGGCGCCATCTTAGAGATCAGGCCAGGGTGCGGCTCTGGGGCCCTCAGAACCCGCCCCTGACATCTCCCCCTTATTCTTTAAATAAAGAAAAGATGACTTGGGACCATGCCTGTCTTAGGTTGTCCATGGCAAATTACATCCTTACCCGTCATTGGAATTCTGACCTCCAGGCGTCAGAACCCTGTCTTAGGTTGGTATGCATTTCCATGGATCGTACCCGTCTTTGACTACTGGTCCAGCATGCTTACTTGGGGGGATGTGCCTGTCTCAATGGCTGTCAAAGCCTGTACTATAGCCCATAGATGACGTCGGGCATTTTGGCGAGCTCTGATTTGGCTGCATATAACATATCCCTAAGCAGATAATAATCAGAATAGCTACTGTTCCAGCCCACTGTTAACAAAGAGAACATCTCGGATACTGATGCAACTTGAACCCTGGTAGCATTGACTCTGAGTATCAAACATAGATGACCAATTACCAGTAAGGTAGACAGAGAGATTTTTAGATAATATAGCCACAGAGCTAAGGTTATTATAAGCAATAGGGGTGACATACACTGCTCTTAAAGGATAAACACATCCCAGTCCCAAAAGTTCTTGCAAGATATCCACTTGTTAGTAAGTCCACTCTTTGATTTACAAGGAGTATGCCTGCTGTTAGATGTTGGTTTAGGGTCTCTTTAGTCTGTAAGGCTGCAGCTGTATTTTTGGCCAAGTGATTGCTGTTGCTGTAGGTATGGCAGTTTCTAGTGCTGCTGTTGCAGAAACCACTATTGCAGTGACCATAGCCACTGTGATGCCAAATTCTCTCCTGTTTCTTGATAGTAACACTGGCAATTCCGCATCTGTAACAGAGACTGGGACTGGTAGGAAGGTAGGAACACACATTAAGACTGCCAGCGGGAACCTAGAAGCATTCCAACATTGAGAGAGATAGCATAAATCTGAAGTACAATTAAGAGAAGCGGTTGTTTCATTAGTTCAGAAACATAAAAGGGGGAAACACACAAACTGGGGTAGGTGGAAAGGTACATAATTGAACTGTTCCTCCTAAGAGACTGAAAAGAGGTTGTAAGTTAGTTCAAGGGGGGAAAGGCTACAAGCATCATGGTCATCAGGAGTCTGAGTTACTTATTGGTAGCATTGGAACTGGTCGAGTTAGTCGCTCAGGAACCCAAATAGGCGATGTTTTATCCTGTGGAAACACACAAACCGAGCCATGGCTCCAGTAAAGCACTGGGTCCGGGCCGTTCCACTGTCCTGTAAGAACATCCTTCCATTTTACCATCACTCTATCATGTTGTTTATGATTGCCATGTCTCTCAGCGGCAGAGAGACCCACATTATCCAGAGTTAAAAAATTTAAAATAAAGAGGCAAAGAGAAAGTTTATCTTTAGGGGACCTGAAGGTCTCCCCTATTCCCCCTTTTTGTTTATAAAGAGTATTTTTGAGGGTGAGATGTGCACATTCAACAATACCTTGTCCTTGTGGGTTATACGATATACCTGTGGTTAGAGTTATTTCAAATTTAGTGAGAAATTGGTTCTTACCAAATTTAGTTTTTAAAGAAAAATTTAGACTCTATAACATAGTACAATACTCTAACAGTTGCTTAACCATAATTGTATAAACCCCTATTTTTAAGACTAATTGTTCTAAAGAATAAAACTTAATAGACACAAAGTTAAGAGTAAATTAGTGTTTCTAAGAAATCCTTGTTATTTTACCATGTCATTTTACCATATAGATTAAACTTTGGTTTATATTAGAACATTAGTATTTCACCTTAGGAAAAACCTTAAATAGCTTTAAATGTTTCACATACATACAACCAACTTAGTTACATGCAAATTTGTTGAAACTTGCCCTTTACTTACGTAGACTTTCTTAGCATCACACAAGCACTTTCTTACCCAGAAACATTTCTTTTTCCCTTTTATTAAATATATTTCCATACCCAGAACCTTTATTTTCTCTTTCCTATTTATTGACCCCTTTTTGTTCACATTCTGAAACAACTCTTATGAAATTTCTGAATTTAGATAAATTACTCTATTTTAATAAGACTAAATCTTTTGCTGTTTATAGTACTGTAATTGAAACACAGTTGAAACTTTTGGGACCCTTTGTATATAGAATTGCACTTGTTAGGACATAACTCTTAGTAACCTTGTTTTTATAGTAGTACAAAGTAATTGTAAGCCTTTTTATTTACCAACCTATGAAAACACCAATAATGTTTAAGTATGTTACCCCATGTAATTTAAAGAGTTAAAAGTACTCGATGTTATTTAACAATTAGCATTTTAACTTTGTAAATTAATCAGATGTCTCTACAAAAACATTTGAGTAATATCATACATGTTAACTCTAATTCACTTATTCTGCAAAAACCAAGATATCAGACAAGTGTCCTGAACAGTATTTGTTGTCTCTTTCCTGTTGAAGAAAAGTCCTAGAAACAATTGATGTTAGACATTTTATTAACATCAATATTTTATTAGCTTGACCACCTAGAGACTTGCAAGTTATTTTCACAGACATTTTACTTTTCTTAGTTTACCCAATTTGAATTGAACCTTTAAATCACATGAATTAAAAGTATCTGGATCCATTTTTATATTTTAATTTTAGGAGCGCTCAGTTTTGATACAGACAAAACATGACATCAGACAGCACAACTTACATAACACAAAATCAAAGGCCTTGAAACTTTATAGGTGAATCTCCATTGCAATGTAACAGATGTTCAAAAACTCTAGTTGAATCAAAAAAAAAAATCATGAGCTCAAAAAAACATAATTAAAAAAGAACAAAAGTCCTGGAAATATGATCCTGATAGTCGCTTTACGGCGCTGTAGTCGCTTTACCGCGCTGTAGTCGCTTTACCGCGCTGTAGTACTGCGATACTTTCACTTTAACTGGACCGCTTTTCTGCGTGTCCTGATAGTCCCTTTACCGCGAACTTTAAGGCTGCCTTCATTACTTTCACTTTAACCGGACCGCTTTTCTGCGTGTCCTGATAGTCGCTTTACCGCGAACTTTAAGGCTGCCTTCATTACTTTCACTTTATTATTTACAACAGACAAACTGGTTAACATTAATCTCTAAAACTTACCTAGGTAGTTGCTGCTGGTTTGTTGTCTTCCCGGGTGGTCCCTGGTTCGTTTCCCGGGTTTCGGCACCACTTATCGTTGCCCACCGCCTGCGGAGGCAATGATAACGCGTACGCTTCCTTTTCACACGAACAAAAAAGCCCAAAAGACAAGACCAACGAACGACGACGACGAACGACGAACGATGAATGACAAACAATGCCCAACAAACAATGTTCTTTATTCGAGGAAGTGTCTGGGTTATATAGCAAGCATAAGCCAATCAGAGTCAGCCTGAGATATTAGCCTATCAAGGATCAGTCTCTAGACAGTTACAAGAATCACCTCATATACAGCAGCCAATCAGAGTTCTGAGATATTAGCCTATCAAGGATCAGTCTCTAGGCAGTTACAAGAATCACCTCATATACAGCAGCCAATCAGAGTTCTGAGATACTAGCCTATGAAGGATCAGTTTACAGCAGCCAATCAGAGTTACTATAAGTACGGCTTATTCTGGCAAGCTGCCAGGCGCCATCTTAGAGATCAGGCCAGGGTGCGGCTCTGGGGCCCTCAGATCCCGCCCCTGACATGGGAGTACAAAACTGTTTTATATACACATTTTCATATGTTATGTGTGTGTATATACACACACGCACACTGCTAAATCTATACATACATATAGATATATGGGGAAATCTTGTTAGGATCCAATAGATTTATACCAATAAAGTAGCTATATAATAGCATTCAATACATAAAACACACTCAATGATGGCCAAAATATAAAGTTCCTTGAAGGCAAAGATCATTGCTTTATGGATATGCCCCAGGCAACTGATGGAGTGCCTGGCACACAGGAAGGTGCCGTGATTTATGCTATCTCCTTATCCAAGCTTTCTTCATCCAACTAGAACCACATGAACCATATGAAATGAAAAAACAGAATGCTCACAGAGGCCCGCCTGGTTTTGCAAGACAACAGGTAGAAGCAGTAATATATAATCAGACGCTCCTGGTGAAACACAAAGAGTTAAGTCCTGAAGATCAATATTTAATTCCCCTTCCATTTTTCTTTTAGATCACTGCATTTGAGAAATGAATAATACTGGCATGATTAACTTCTGAATCTAACTTATGAGGGAAATCCACCAGCAGCAGAAGGCTCATAATTGTAATTCTACCTAAGGTGATAATGTTGTGACAAAATTAACGGAAGCTTGGGGGCAGTTCTGAAGTTAAACCTGTAGAGTCCTCAGTAACTCATGGTGACTCTGGAAAACTGTGACGCACAAAGAACGTGCAAAAATGACAAAACAAATATAAACTAACCTAACACTACCTCTCTTTCTCTCCTCTCTCTTTCTCTCTCTGACACATACAAACACACACACACTTCTAAAATTTGATTATACACATTTTATTCCACCTGACAATGAATGAACTTCTTTCCTGTTACAAAGTTCATCAAATTACAGAACAAGGCACTCTTAAGCATAGACATTAAAACCTTCACTTTCTCCATCCTAAGGACTAAAACAAAATGAAACAATAGGAGGAACATATATCTGCAATTGGAGGTCAGTGTTCTTAAAACAAAATGAAATAAGATTTTAACAACAGAGATGGTAGAATTTCAAACTAGCATAGAAGGTATACCTCTTCCAAGTGGGAGGACAAATACCACAAACTAGAGGAAAGGTTTCACATGAACCGCTCTCATATAAATGAGGATGAATTTGTATTTGTTTATGCGTTATACAAGAGTTGGGTTTTTTTCTCTCTAAGGGTGTGGGGGTGTGGGGGCGTTCCTCCAGGACCATTTGAAATGGTTACTGTGGGATTATTCATATTCATAAGGAAACCAACAGGTTAACTAACTAACCATCTGGCTTAAAGGATTTAGAGCTAAGTGTGGCAGCAACTGTGGGGAGTCTGATGTTAAACATCTGAAGACCACAAACAGACCCTGAAATCGGGATCTTAAAAACCAAAGCTTACCCGGCCAACAAGAATCAGTTCAGGTCCAGAAAACTCTTCCAGGACAAACATTTGATTCCAAACCCAGCCTCTTTTGGAGCGGTTCAAAATCCGCTGTTCTTCACTCAGTCTGTTTAGTTCCAAAGGGAATCCACTCATTAAAACGTGAGACTGATTCATCGGAGCCATGTAAATGCAAGGGGGGAGAGTAATCCATAATATTATTAATGGAGTCCAGAGATCCAAGAGCATTTCTGCTAGCCGTTCTGGCATGGTCCCACCAGTTAAGCAAATCACCACGAAAATGAGACAATTATTTTGTTTGCCTCCGGTCCGCAGCCATTCAATTCATCATGCAGTGCCGAATGCTTCCTTACAGCTCTGCCACATGTTGAAAGCTCTGGAAACAGACATCATCTAAGCAGCTTTTTTAAGACCACAATCCATTGGCTTTCCTTTTCATTGAAATTTCCTGCAAAAACAAGGAGGAAGAAAGATAAGGGTCCCCTGGAACAGGTTTTAAAACAAAATCACTGCTTTTCAGGGGCACCTAAGTGAAAGATAATAGGCACTTCCCAAACTCTTGAAGTGAAGGAAGAGGATCTGAAGAATTAGAATGAGTAGGCTAGTAAGTCCTTTGATTTTTAAGCTTTATTTAGATTTTAGTATTCATTCCATAGGTGTGTTACTTATCAAAAACTGCTTCAAACTATGGTTTTCTTTTCCCTCCTTTCTATCCTGCTGCACTTCCTCCTGCCCGTTCTTCTTGACTTTTGTCCTTCCTTCCCTCTCTCTGGTCATCCCCCACCCCTTACTCAGGTTCTTTGAGTGTAATGAGATTGGGGTGTATGCAGAAGAGATTGCCTAAGACCTTTTTCTTAAAAAATTTAAAAAAAAATGTTCAAAGACAGGTTATGCTGAACTCTGTGAAGAAATTAGAAATTTAATGAGTAAATTTTAATAATAATAATAGTAATAATAGAAATGGGAGTGGGAAGAGAAATTTCTCTAATTTTTATGGTCTCAGCTACCAGTCCCCATTAGACGGGCCCATCCAGTTCAGGGTACATATTTCTCTGACAGAATACTAACCATGAAGGGATAAAATTAGAATCTTCCCAGAGAGCAATTCTGTAATGTCCGGCATATATGCCATAATCAGGACAGTATCAGGGCTCCTGTTGTAAATGTACAGTTGAACGGGAGATTTAAATTATGGAAGACTCCTTTGGGAATGAAATACAGTAAAAATATAATTTGCAGTTGAAGAAATTCAGAAAGGACTGGGCAAGTGAATGAATGAATGAATGAATGAATAAATAAATAAATAAATAAATCCCTATCGCCTCAGGTGTCACATTTTTTGCTTACATTTTTGGAGGTGGCAAAACATGTTTCTTCCCTCTCAAAAAAGATTATTTTTAAAGAAATAATGTTCACTGCAGATTCCAGAGAGAAGCCTGACTGAATTAGATCAAATGGGAAAATCATACCTCAAGACACCTCCAGGAATAGTTTGGCTCAGGGAATTCATAATAGGGTAAGGAAAACTTTCATCTCTGGGTCCCTGGTTCCATTCTGGCTCAGAATGAGAAAACAAGAATGTCATTAACATGGTTGGGCTGGTGGGTGCCTTAGTGGAGCCAGCTGAAAGAGGCAGACCCTGATGCTGCAACAAATACAGGCAGTGTCTGATCTAACGAGATGGCCAGAGGGGTCCCCCTGCTTGTCACTCTGCCTGGCTTCAGTTAGACCTCTAGGAGTCAAAAGGGCCCCACCCTGATGAGTACACAGGGCCTCACCACAAGTGACAGGTGTTTTGGAAGTGTAAGGGAGCAGTCTTCCCTTGGGCACCAACTCAGAGAACACTCCAGAACAATGTCTTCTTCTTTCCTTAATATTGCAGCACACCCAGGGAAATCAAGTTTTCCCTTAAGGCCCACTTTGATCCCAGGGTGGAAACACAAATTTGCAGGCTTCAGAACTGGTCCCAATGAAGAAATCCCAAAATATCTGCTTCTGTCTGAATTGCCAAACCACTTATTTACTGAAGAGACATCTGCAGAACATCCTTGGGGTGCCAGGCTCTCTCCCAGTCAGACAGTGGGGAACCATACTGAAGGAGTATTGAGGTATGGCAGAGTTCTGGAAGCAGAGAGCCCTGGGACTGAATCCCAGCTCACCCCACCTGCTACCTCCGCAGTAATAGACAAGATGCTCAAGTTGCCTAAGCTTCAGTTTTCTCGTCTGCAGAATGGCCATAATAATAATCCCTATCATACAAGGCAGTAGTATGTGTGGTTCAGAACAAAGACACACAAAACAGCAAACATGTGGGAAGTTAAACTTTACCACACTGTAATTCATGTGGTTATCCTCAGTCAGAATATGAGGGTGGTGGTGGCATGGTCCCTGCCTTGGAGAGACTTTGGTACAAAAGAGAAACAAAGAGTGGAGCTGTGTGAGTTGTACAGTAAAAGTAAGCACAGTCCCGCAGTGGCACAAAGGTTCATGGAAATCTTCCCCAAAGTGGCATGAAGGTGAGGCTGGCAAGGGAATGGCTGGGCCGTTTTACACAGATGGTTAGACATATTCTGATCACAAGTTTCTGCCTACCTACTTCTCAGGGTAAAGAGACTTGTTCTCTTCAGATGTACCCATTCTATGACAGGCCTACCTCACTGCTCAAAAGTCACATGTGCTGTTCTCCAATGACCTCAGTTATACAGATGGAGCAAAGGGTCCTACGAGTGGCCTCCAGTACAGTTTACATTCTAGTCCTTACAACCAGGGCTTAATTAATGACAACTGCCAGAAAAACAACAATGACAATAATATGGATCTAATAGTTTATTTTGAAGACCAAAGGAGATAATCTTGGTAAAGCAGTTAGGATAGATCAGCAGGAGTACATCCTTTAAAATGTGCCAAATATCTTTCAGAACCTTGTTGTTAATGATTCTGCAATAATAAAGCCTAATTCCTATTTCAAATCATAATAGATGCTTCCTTCACGGAAACCACCAAGAGAGACTCAGGTAGAAGGTGACATGATAGAGGCCTAAACTCCAGAATCTGGCAAAAGTCATTATAGACCTGGGAACAATTTTATATAATAGCAGAGATTCACTAGCTAGAATGAATATATTACCAATGGAACACGTGTATGGCTACAAAAAGTATCCATTGCCCCCATATCTTACAGTTAGATAAAGTTTTCAATGCCTTGAGTTGTTGTGTTCGAAACCAAGGCAGGAAATCCATTAAATGACTTGCCCAAGAAACATCTCCATTAAGGGCAGAACCATTATTTGAACCTGGGTAAAGTCATTTCAAAATTCTCCCTTAGCACAAGTCATTCTCTTATTATTTTAATTAATGATTGCACATACATTATATGTCAGTCACGGGATAGAAAGACAAATAGGTCAGAGCTCCTACAGACAAGAAACAGAGAGCCTAATTTGGAAAGATAAAGAAATATATAATTGCCATATTAATGAAAACATGGTCTTGGGAGGGATAGAGGAATACAGAGTGCTGACATCCCACTCATCTTGGCAGAACGAAAGAAGGCTTCCTGGAGGAGGCGTGACATCAAGGTTGAGAAGGAATTAGCCAACTGAGGATGGGCAATGTGGAAGAACGTTTCAATCTACCCGTGGACAGGAAAAGGTCCATTATAACTAATCCAGGATTTCTGAATGGATCAGTATCTGAGGCAGTTTTCAGATCATTACTTAAAAGTTCACCCAGTCCATAGATCACTCATTCCTCCTTTTTCCCTAATGCACCAAATTCATAATGGCTGTGACCTCTACAAAGTCCATGCCAAAGAGGTCACACTCTTCTTTGACAGTTCTTTGTGAAAAGGACATCTCTGATTTCTCCAAGTGTTTGGGGAATAACAGTATACGTCATCCCACAGAGACGTTGTGTGCATCTTTCCAGTTTTCAGAGGAATGGCAGTGTCCTTTCACCAGTGCCCTCTGTCACTGGCAGAAATCTGAAGGAGAAGTTAACCCAGGTCAGTGGAAGCACTTTTCATCCACATCAGTCAGTTTTAACTCACCCCTTGGCTTAGTTTTTGAAATATTCATTTAAAATTGGAAAGTCAATGTTACTTGACATAATAGAATGTAACTGTAAAATTATATGATTAATAATGAACATGTAGAAAGTTCCTTGATTATATTAAATCCTAGAGAAGGCACACATACATACAAGCATCTAATCTGCAAAATAACCCTGATACATGTATTATTATTATTATTAATTCTCATTACGAAGATAAGAAAACAGAACAGAGGGATTACATTTTATTTAAGGTTTTATTTTCACTAAACTGGGTACCATCAAAGATTGAGATTGTCTATTTATTAAAAAGAAAGATCAACAACAGTTAGAGGCAGACTGATAAACATTTAACAAGTGACTATCTAAAGGAAAAAACCAAATCCCTGATTTGTAGTGTTTCTGACTTCCACTCAGAACACTTTCAAAATTCCAATGTTCTTTATAGATTCTGGAGATTAGCGCTCTATCTGAAGTATGATTGGCAAAGATTTTCTCCCACTCTGTAGAATCTATAAAGAACTCAAAAAACTCTACACCAAGAATGTAAATAATCCAATCGACAAATGGGCTAACGAAATGAATAGACACTTCACAGAAGAAGATATACAAGCAATCAACAAACATATGGAAAAATGTTCAACATCTCTAGTAATAAGAGAAATGCAAATCAAAACCACCCTAAGATTCCATCTCACCCCAATTAGAATGGCAATTATCAAGAATACAACCAACAACAGGTGTTGGCGAGGATGTGGGGAGAAAGGCACACTCTTACATTGCTGGTGGGGCTGCAAATTAGTGCAGCCACTCTGGAAAGCAGTGTGGAGATTCCTTAGAAAACTTGGAATGGAAACACCATTTGACCCAGCTATCCCACTCCTTGGCCTATACCCAAAGGACTTAAAATCAGCATATTACAGAGATACAGCCACATCAATGTTCATAGCTGCCCAGTTCACAATAGCCAGATTGTGGAACCAACCTAGATGTCCTTCAATTGATGAATGGATAAAGAAAATGTGGTATATATATACAATGGAATATTACTCAGCCATAAAGAACGATAAAATTATGGCATTTGCAGGCAAATGGATGAAACTGGAGAATATCATGCTAAGTGAGATAAGCCAATCTCAAAAAACCAAAGGAAGAATGAGATCGCTAATAAGTGGATGATGACACATAATGGGGGGTGGGAAGGGTTAGTGTTGGGGTTGGAGTTGGGTTTAGGGAGGGGGGCAGGAATGGAGGAAGGAAGGACTGTATAGATGGAGGGGAAGGGTGGGAGGGGAGGGGGGGAAGGGGAAAAATGGCAGAATGAATCAAACAACATTACCCTATGTAGATTTATGATTACACAAATGGTATGCCTTTACGCCATGTACAGACAGAGAAACAACATGTATCCCATTTGTTTACAATTTTATAATAAAAAAAAAAAAAAAAAAAAAAAAAAAAAATTCCAATGTTACCTCTAATCTGTTCTAACAGATGAAAATTTGACCTTCAACTCTGAGAAACCCAGTAAAGAGGTGATTCTAGCACAACCCTAGTGGGGTCATCTCAAATATTAATATGTACACAAATCACATGGAAATCTTGGTAAAATATAGATTTGGATCCAGTCTACTTCAGGCCACACCTGAGAGTCTGTATTTCTAATCATCCCTCCTGCAATACTGAATTGAGGGCCACCCTTTGAGAATCAAATAGTTTTAAAGAAGACCATCTCCCAGCTCACACTTCCTTGATATTGTCTGAAGGATTCAAAGGTGTTAAAGGAGAACCACTTCCTCATCAGTGTCAATTAATGCCATACACAGGCACTACTTAGCCATCCGTGTGCACACAGGAGTAAACACATACACCTGACCTGCCTAGTCTAAACTAGGGTGGATGAGAATATGGTGACTTTGTATGATGGCATGATGCTTTCTCCATTCCCTACCCTTTTATTTTATGTGTGACACTAGGAAAGTTGCCCAGTTAACTGGTGTTCCATGAGCACATGCATGCAATCATGGTGCAGTGAGATTCAACCTTCAAAGGATCTTCCACTTGGAGAGAAGTAACAGGATTCTACTGTCACATCAAGAATCATACTATTTATATGCCTGCATTTCTGTCACCAGTAGAACTAATGTCCTCTTAGGAGATCATAGAATAGCTTTCTGGGAATACTGGAGATGCAACCAAATGTTATGTCACTGTTATCAGAATTAATAAACACTGTGACTAATAGCTGCATATACCAACTGCTTCACTCACTGCAACCAGGAAGAAATTAAGCAAGGTTGTAAAGCCTGAGTAAAAAAAAAAAAAAATCAATTTATTTTTACATTTTCCAACCACAATATCTATGTCTGGCCAAGCAATCCACTTAATTATAATGCTATGGCATTGATTTACACCCACATAGTGATGCGATGAGATTTTAGTCCCTCTGGAATTCTTATACATAAGAGTTTTTAGAATTCCTGGAGAAAAAAGATAGATCCCCTTGGATAAAAGACCTGTAACCTTATTTTTCATTCATATTCACACTTTAGAGATAGTTCTAATTACAGCCTGACTCTCACTCTGCTGACCCTAACCCTTTTTTTAAGGTGAACTCAGTCAATTCTCAGATGTGTTAAATCATTATGTAAAGGCATGTATTACACCATGAATTTTATAAACAACATGGATTGAAGTTCCAAATGATAAGTTACACAGTGATAAGTGAAGTTTAAAATAAAAAGAGGCTTTTAAAGATACTTTGAGATTCAATCCAGCAGATTACTGTGGTTGACAGGAAATTATGCTTTCATTATCACTGGATTTAGTGGCCACAATATTTCATGGAAGCACAATGACACATAGGACCAGAGAATTTCTATTAAAAATGTTTCTGACCTTGAATTTAGAGCCATTAGCAGCCTACTTCAAACAGGTAAATGCACATTGAATTTGAAGTGGTGTTATTTCAAGAACACAGGGCATGGGATTTAATGTGTGACCTGGTGCAATTCACATCCAGCCCTGGGTGACTGAAGCTGAACAGGTAAGGAGACCTTCTGGATTTTAGAGAGGAATGACATTTGCCTGTTTCCAAATATAAATAACAAAAAGGATTTTATTTTCCAGGGCCTTCAGAAATCCCTGTCCAGGGGCTAGTGATGCAGCTCAGCCATAGAGTATTTGTCAAGCATGCACTGGTCCCTGGGTCTAATCTCCAGGACTGAAAAAAAAAATAGTATTCCCTAACTAGGTTCCCTTGGTAAAAACAGGAGAAAATTCTTAAGTATTTTATGTATACATACAAATGTATTTGCTTATTATTATTATTATTATTATTTATCCCTAACCTCTGCTACAAGCTTTCTTTGGCTTCAGACCACATACATACCCAGATATTAATCTGTCCAGAAGCATATCATTTCCTTATTTTACCATCCAGAGTAATACTTGACAAGTAGACTTTTTCCTATTATTGTCATGCTACTCTTTTTTACTTGAAGATTTGTCTTTCTCAAGTTTTATAACTGCTGGTTGCATCAGCAAAAATAAATAAAAATAAATAAATAAATGCCTTCTCCTCCTCCTCCTTCTTTAAGATGGAGTCAGAAATTGATTCTTCAGATAAGATCTTTTCTATCTGTTATAGATATACCAGAACAGGGGAACTAAACTTGGGACAAAAACAAGAAAATCAGAACAACCGTCACTCTCTACTGTTACTGGACCAGATCTTTATTTCTAAAACTTTGTTAGATTCATAAGCTTAGTTATGATATTGAGGATGAATCTATTCTGCTAGACTCTCTTAAGATATAACTATATTGAGATTGTCCTGAAGATGATAAATGTATGTCCAATACCTCTGTTTCCAATTACACACTGGTGCCAGAAAGTCATTTCTGACATCTAAGTTGAATCTTCTCTTCCTTTGCCATCTTTAAATCATACCTTCACCATTTAATATCCAAAGACTCAATGTGTGAAAGCAATTTGTGCTGACTTTTTAAATCATAGTAACCAATCAGAACTGATCTTCCTTTTCAGGCCTCATAATTCTGTAGGGAGTTCCATGAGACAGTTGTTCAGGGCACTGATTTTAAAATCAAATAGAAGTAATTTGAATCACAGCTCCATCATGCATCAAATAAATGGTCTTTTTGAATTCATCAAATGATACCAGATAAGGAAACTGATGTTTTGTGTTTCACACTACCTACCTTGAAAATTGAGGAAGAAATTAAATAAGGTATGCAAAACTCTGTTATCAATAGAGCAATCATGGTTATTTTACTGAGTGTTGCAAGTGCTTAGAAAAAAATAGTGACTAATTTTTAAAAATTACTTTATTTCAATCTCTTGCTGTGTACATCAAGAGAAAAATTCCAGTTTTCTATGTAATAAATAACTTTTTTCCAGCTTTTGATTTTTTTAAAAAAATGGTGTCAACAAAAATGGGTACAAATGAAATGGTATTTTATAAGTAGTGCTCCATATCCAAGGCTAACACACAATTAATGTAATGACTTTAAATAGTTTCATTAGACCTCTAAAGCCAGTCATTTTTCTTTTTCCTTAAAAGAAATGGTATTTTTTCCTTTTTTCCATCACTGTTTTCTGCTGAAAGAGCAAAGTGCAAGCACTGCCTGTATATGTCCAAGCTACTCACTTTCAATCAAATTTAATTGATTTGTCATTTAATTGAATGTCATGTGTCATTTTTAAAACATGGCCTGCTACTTTTCTACAAGAAAAATTCCATTGCATTTCATTATCATCTACCTTCTTGTGAGAACGTTGCAAATGGAGAAACCCAACCAAGCCCAATATGAGGCAAGTGATATCTATGCACTACTCGCAGCAGAGCTTTCTTATTGATGCTAATAAAAGATTGGGTTCAGGTAGAGTCTCCTTCCAAAAACATTCAACAAATTTTCTCTATTTGTTTTAAAAAACTTTAGCTTCACTGATGATAGTTAAAAATCAGAAGCTTTCCCTTCTTACTTAAAATGTGTGGAAATGGTTAAAAGCAGTTATATCATATAACCAGAGAGGTACAGAGCCTTTTGTACTGAAATTGAAACACAGCCAAGTATTCCAGTATAACAAGTCAAGATTCTGCCAATTAGATTATGCTGGAGAGCAACCACACTTTCAAGTGCACCTTACTGTCGTTCTTTCATGTTTCAAAGACTATAAAGCTTAAATCCACCCACTGATACTGTTAACATGAACACAGATGATGGATAGGTCAACAGACACACAGATAACAAGCAATCATTGGACAAAAATAATATTGGGTTAATATCCAGAATATACAGTGCACGAAAATTAAAGGAACTGGCTACACAAATTCTAAGACAAGTGTACTATATTTTAGTGAAACCAAAAGTCATAACAAAGGCAAGTAATTTTTACTGCTTTAATCAAGTAAGTATGATTTGTTTTTCATTTTACTTAGCATTGCTCTTTCGAAGATGGGAAGAGTTACACATAATATTAAATCCTATTTGTTCAATTCAAACAGCTTGACAAATAGACAAAGAGTGGAATGTGCCTTTGTAAATTTTATATCAACTTTTGGAAATAAGATTGTCCATATAAAAATGGATATCATTCCCTTATGGTACTTATCTCTTCTTCCCTGTCTAACTTACTCTGGGTCATTTATGTCACATCAGAAATTGAATAATCATATTCTATGCATATTATATGTAGAAAGAAATGAGACACAAAAAATATTGCCCTCAGTGCTAACAGAACATAAATATACTACCACCTTTTCACTTAATGATGTACATAAAAAAGATTAAGGAGGGTTGGGTATGTGACTCAGTAGTAGAGAGCCTGCCTAGCATGCATAAGGCTCTGGGTTTGATTTCTAGCACCACAAAAATTAATTAACTAATTAATTTTAAAAATAAAAGGATTAAGGATATTTTATTTAACATTCTTTTTAAACATATTCAACATGCTTAAATATTTCAACATGTCTAAAATACCAATAAACACATCCACAGAAGCATCTTCTACTGGCATATTTTTTCCCTGTGGGTGCACTGTAAAGGCCAGGTATCCTACTGATTAAAATCAATACTGAGGAGTATGGAATCAATAAAGAGGAGTATGCCTTAAAAGACACCCATACTGTAATTCATATGAGTTTATCATGAACTGTCTACTCAAACACAGAAAAATATGCTAAAGAGAGAAAGAGAGGAGGCAGGATAAAGCTAAGGAAAGAATGAGGAAGAAAGTTTCTTCTTGGTTAGTATTTTACACATTCTGACCAAAGAAAAAGTACAGACATTGAGTTACCCACATAGTACTTCCACAATTAGACCATTTTCCCCAATAAAATATCAATATCACTCTGCATCACACAGTGTTTAACAGCATTCCAGGATGCCAGGCTAGTCTTGAAGGCAATCTCATTTTTACCAAGCTGAATTACATCATATTTTTTATATTCCCCTGTCATTTAAAAAATGATTGTGAAGGGAGAAAAAATATGCTTTGTGGAACATGGATAAAATTGATTTTAAAAAATGAGAAAAACTATGTCTAAAAATAAACTTAGGAGGATGCATGAAATTTTTGTAGAGAAAATTGTAGTACCTAATCCCAATATTGGACTTTGGATAAGATTGCATTCTCTCCCTCCTGGTTATGGAAAATAGCCTAGCAAAGGTAGTGGAGGGGTATCATCTTTGCTAACTTGTTAGTGCATCAAATAAATATTTACTGGTCACTAACTCTGTACTTGGACTTAGACCAAATCCTTCGGGCATTTGCAGTTGTCTTGCACGTGGTGGAGTGGGGAACTGGAAAGGAAAGGGTTTGAAAGTTATGAATACAGGTGCTATTGTTTTATGATACTTTCCAAACAGATATACAAAATCACTTCTAAATATTTCTATTTACCAATAGAACTTTGAAAAAAAACAAAGATGTTTAAAGAAGGTGAGTGATGCTTATGATAGGGAATAGAACATGACATTTAAAACTAGAAAAATAAAAGTTTGGGATATGATAGAAAAGGAAACAGTACTGTACTGGCCTCGCTGCTGTACCATGAGGTGGCAATGGAGATTTAGTTAGCAGCAACATATGGGAGAAGCAGCTAAATGGCAGCCCTTGAACTTATTTCTTTTCTGACCTTTTGAAGTTGCCAGGTTCAACTAATTTTCTTCTCACAGTTACATCTGAAGCGGGTTCCAGAGGCAGGAACCAACAATTCAGCAGAAAAAGATTGAGCATCCTAACTTTCTGTGAGAATAAGAGGAGAAAGACTAACAGTCCTTTCGTTAATTAAGCCTCAGGAAATCAGATGCTGGTCTTTTACCATCAAAATTTGTTCAGTTTCATAACAGCACACTTATGGGATTCTGGGGAGCAATTCCCAGCACCACAGATAACATATCTTTAAAGACTAATCAATACACAAATCTGAGTAGGCAGGAGGGCAAGTCAAGTTATCAAAGGCAGATGAAATGGCAAAGGAAATATCACAAAATTCTCATATTTGAACTAATAAAGAGTTAGTTGAGCATATTTTCAAGAAGTAAGCTGGGTATGCGTTTGTGTATATATATTTGTGGGTGTGTGTAACATATAACAGATATCAACAATAATCTGTGTTGGTTAATGTCTACAGCCTCTAAGAGATGTATATTATACTCAAATTAGGGGTTTTCTCCTATTAAAAAGGAAAGTTAGCCCCGTTACTGATTGCCAACAGTGCTGAATGCAAACTGTAAAAAGCAAACTGTATCGTATTCTCTGCTTCTCTGAATGACTTTGAAATAATAGAATTATTGAAACCAATATTTGCAGCCACGCTGAACACAATATTTTCATAAGAAAGTCTTGGGACCTTTAAATTGCACCTGTAATTGAAAGGTCACTCTGATTCTACTTGTCCTTTGATTTGTCAAACAGAAAACTTTTCTGACGGACCAGAGAAGTGGTTGGAGATATAAATTGAGCATCAATTTATCCATTGCAAGCTTTTGGTTTTGCATGGAAAACTTGTTCAAATTGGAATGTTGATAAAGTTGTGAAGTGTGGCACCTTGCGTAGAAAAATGAAGATTGTTTTTCTTTAAAACATTAATTTACTTGTATTGTTTTCTAAACAGTTGTTGAGTGTAGACTCTAAACTTTCAGCTGTGCATGCTCCTTTTCCCCATTAGTAAACAAGGAAAAGAATCTGGAAAGAAAACCCAGAGGTACAATTTCTTGAATATAATCATTATATCCTTAGTCTTTAAAGTGTCCTTGCTTTGCTCCAACAATCTGATCCTCCAAGTTAAAAGAAGTATCAGACCTTAAATATCTGCATATTTTCAGGAAATGTTACCTGAGGAGTACATTCACAGACCTGTCTTTACAAATGCCCTCTCAAGTGGTCTACTTCATTCTGCTGAGCAGGTTTTATGGGGTATTTGTTTGTTCTGTTTTGTTTATTGACCTGGGTCAAGCTACCAGTGACACCTTAAAATGTGATCTCATTGCTAAATTGAGGAGTTGTAATAGATGAATGCTGTCCTGAGCACAGTTTTATAAAATAGTCAAAGTAATTTTCTAAGGTAAGACTTCCTTCACTTCAGAGTTTATATGTGTACAGTTAGTAAGCGGAGCTGCTTCCAGGGAGGGCTGCTCCAAAATGATTTGTTCTTTAGCCACATTCACACAGCTTCAAGAACCCAAGATATGCATCCAGGACAACAGAAATGTAGCCAAGAAATGTTACAGAGTCTTGAGTGCAGAGATTTACCCATCTGGAGTCTTGAGGGCTAGAGGAGATTATAAATTATAAAGCAGAAGCATTGATTTTAATAGTAATAATAATTAGAAACATAAGATCCAATTTGCAGGGAGGAAAGATTAAAAAGTTTGAATGACAGCATTATAACACAAATTTCAGAAGTCATTAGCCAGTGTCTCTAAAATAGCTGGCCTATTTATGACAGCAGATACCCTGATGCTGGTTTGGGCGGCATACTGAACAGAGTAAGGAGGATGAACTGCCATTAACAGTCCAGAATGAAGCAGTCCCTGGGGTTACTGGAAAGGCTCCTCTGTTTTCAGGAGGAATTATCCTCAACTCCTAACCCTCTTCAGAGTCCAGAAAAAAATATATATATACATATATATATATATATATATATCAAATATGATTTAAAATCCTGCAAGTAATTCAGCATGAAATGACTATACGACAAGGAGCTTCAAATCTGCTAAAGCAGAATTACAGAATATTATTATTGGTATTATTATTTAATAAGGGGGAAAGCCTAGAGTTTCTTCCAACCACAGAGCTCAGAGAAGTGGAAAACATGTCTGGACGTGATGATTATGGAGAGCTCTTTTTAAGGAAAAAAAAAATGTACCCCTCAAAAAACATCCTTCAGAGGTTTCAGTACTCTATAACTAGAAGAAATCTTTCTTTCTCTGTCTCTGTCTCTCTCTCAGACACACACTCACTCCAGAGGAAATCTCTGTAAAACTGGACACAACTGATGAAAGGCACCAGCCAGGGAGAGATTTCAGTGGTGTTTAGCATGAACGACAGGGCTCATTTTGCATGCAGTGAAGTACAGCAGCGAGGCTGAATGGATGGAAAATCCCACTCTCAAATCTTACATAAATATCTCTTTCCCACATATAGTTTTCCAGTTGAAAAGCTCCTATAATGAAACCGGAGGTGACAACCCAGGACAGATTTTTAACCATTGAGATGGCTGTCAGCCTTGTTATAAAGAAGTCGTGCGCTTCAAAACGGCCCCAACCAACCTCGGTCCCTCTTCCTATCTGCTTGGCGAAGGTGCCCGATGAGAAAGGGCACAGCTCTCACATACCTTCTCCGGAGTCCCCTCCTTCCCATTGCCAGCCCACAAATACCGTGAAGCCGGGTGACAGAAAACAGCCGGCTGATCTGATTAGCAGCTCTGGCGCGCTAAGGGATTGTTGGATCGTGCCCCCTGAAGAGGAAACTCTTGTGGAATCTTCAGGAAACGGTGGTAAAGTTGAAAGGGCCTTTTCTCTCTCCTGCTTGCCTCGTTATAAGCTCTATCATTTAATTGGAGCTGAAGTGAGCAGCTGCCAGCCTGATTTTCCATTACGGACTAATGTTGTGCGTTTGCAACAATAAACAATTAATGTTGTTTGATTTCTTACATTTAGCAACCCAAGCAAACAGCTGTCATCTCAGCTCGCGGAGGCAAACGGCTGGTCCTTGACATGCCGCGGCTCGGTGCCTGCGGGGAGGGTCAATGACCACGAAACTTTGAGGCTTCTGCCAGTTTGAACGCGGGGAGGCTTTGGTCTTGGAGAGGGAAAATGCGGAGGAAAATTGTGGATACCTGTTGGCATCAGCGTTGGCGGCGGCACGTTTTCGCTGTTTCCCAGCCCTGGCTGGAGCAAGCAGAACGGGAGTAGATCCCTTATGAACCTGTTACGCGCTGGCAGAACCAAGCAAGAGCCCTCTTTTCCTCCTGTCCTGCGAGGGGTGCGGCCCGCCCCCCTAGGGTTCTCGGATGAAGTGCCACTAGATGACAGAAAACGCAGCTCTGGGCTCTCCGAGATGTAGGAGAGGGGCTGCGGAGGAGTCCCCTGCTCAGGGGCCTCTGAGAGCTCATGATCGCCGGCCAGGAGATTGGCGGGGGGGGGGGGGGGGGGGTGCTGGGGTCCTGCCTGCGTGCGGGGCAGCGTCTTGTCTAAGGCAGAAACGCAAGGCGGCTCCGGAGCCCAGGAGCCCGGTAAGTTTGCAGCCAGCCCCGCGACCCCCAGGCTAAAGCAGCCACTTGTGGGAAAGCCTCGCGCTGGGGCATTCACAGCTGAGCCGTGCCCCTCAGTCCCATTGCGGGGGTCGCCCTCCCTCGCCTTGGAGACGAGGAAGTGCAGAAAACCACAGAGAGGGCCCCTTGAGCCCCTCAGCCTCCTTTCCCCTTGGGTTCGCACCTCTCAACGCCAGGCGGCGGGTGCTTCCCATTCACCGCACCGACTCCGCAGTGAAGGCGCGCGGCTGCAGCGGCGCCTGCCTGTGTCAGAAGGCGGCGAAATCGCCAGGGGACTGCAAAGAGGGAGACCGCCAGGAAAACTGGAGGGGCACTGACTGGAGCGTGTTATTCAGGATCTGCTGTCAGAGCAGTTTGCAAAAACCATCAGGCAAAACCCTTAGGCGTCTCTGTCAGACACGGGTATCGCGAAAAGAGACGCAGCTCAGCCAGTGCGGGTGCTAGCAACCAGCATCCACCATCTGGGGGAAAAGAGGTGCGCAAAGGTGTCCGAAGGGGTACGGGAATTCCTAAAAAGAAGCGATCCCTATGGTTCTTCGGGCATGAAGGAATACGTAGTGGGGGAGTACTTACTCTTCTGGGGCTTGGAGCTGGTGAATTTCAAGCTTCCGGGTTCACAAATGGCTGGAGGGGCTTGGGGTCCGCTCCCGAGGGCGGCCAGTGCTGACCGGTCCCAGTGCACTGGGCAGGCGCCTCCAGATTCTGTTCATGCCTCTCCGAGCTGCGGAGCTTGTCGCGGAGACGCGGGGCAGGCGCGCTGGGCTCCGGGTGTCCGCAGCCCGAAGTGCAGCTGGCGGGTTGACTCTACCGTCTATGCACAAACCGGTGGTGGCGGAGGAGCTTCGAGGAGGCAGGGAGATTCCAAATAAAATCCACTAATTCTGGGCTGAGCGCTCCGGCGTGCGAGCCCGCCTGCCTGCCAAATGTAACTGTGAAGTGATGTGGAAAAGTGAGCCGGGTGCCTCCCCTGACGGATCTCATTGGGCAGAGCGTAGAGGCAGGTCTACCACTTGGAAATTCGTGTAAGCGGCCCCCCACCCCGCCCCCTCCCTGCCTTCCCCAGCGCTCTCGCGCGCTCGCTCTCCGCTCTCTTTCTGCCTACGAAGTGGGCGCACAACTTTTCGCTCCTCGCTGGCGAGCACGCCCAGCGCGTCTCCGCCGCCAGAACCACGGGGTGGAGGTGCGCCCTTCCATACTGTGCGCGCAGCCCGCCGAGGGCCAAGCTGTTGGATAAGAGGGCTGGCAGATGAGAAAAGAATGCGGAGGAGGTACCCGCGAGCTTGCTCTCTCCAGGTCTCACCTGAGCTCAGAGGCTAGCGTTATCATGAGAAGAATCTCAGGGACCCACAGCCGTTTTCCGTGGGAAGAAGAGGATGCGTCAAGGAAAATGGATGCGTGTGGGCAGTTTACCTTCTCTTTATTCTGAGGGTCTCTTGCTTACAGAATAGCATATTTGTAAGACCACTGCCTACCACTCAGACGCTACTGGTTTAGTGGTGATGTGTCATGGTCCCCGGGTGGGGCGCATTTTTGATGTCTTGACTCTTGTACTCCTTTGGGAAGAAGGATGAGGAACAGCAGAGGGGCAGCCAGGAGGGATACCCAGTGAGTGCAAAGACCAGGACTTGCTCTGGAAATAAGGGAGGGATTGCCAAGTCTCCTCAGGGCGCGCTGACCTGATCTCCTCTCAGGTCCCATTCTTGCAGCTCCCCTGCCTCCACCAAGAGATGCACTGTTGGTGGCCCCTTCAACTGCTCTGATAGACTCCACCAAGTCTCCAGAAATGGCCACCCAAGTGTAGAGCCAGTGTAAGAGGAAGGGGTCATGAATCAGGAGGGCCAGATTTCTTTTCATTACTGATGCTAATACGTAGAAATATTCAGTTGTTCAATGACAAAAATTATAGAAATTAATACAAATTTGTCCTTACCTAAAAAAAAAAAAAAAAGAAAGAAAGAAAGAAAGAAAGAGAGAAAAAGAAAGAAAACCCTCTTCCTCAGGAGAACCTGTATTAGTCCATTCCCTGCGCACAGGTGAGCTCTGAGGATGAATTTTTACCATTTGGGGAGGTAGTTGAAGCAGAAGGGGGAAAGGGTGCAGAGGATCAGATACACATCTGTGGAGCTTATCCTGTCTGACGTGAATTATTGAGGAGTGAACAGAATGGGAAAATAGGCACAATACCCTTATAATATTTATGCAAATTTGACTCTGTGCTGCATCTCACTTCTCATTGTTAAATGTGGAAAAGAATATTGAGTGTAGGTCAGATAACTGTTTGTTTCCCATTCTAGCTCTCATGGATAAGAAATAGTGACTTATTGTGTGTGGGGCTTGGAGGAGGAGAACCAGGAGGTATTTTCCCCCCAAGCAGTCATTAAGTACCTCTTTTTTTTTTTTTTTTTTCTTAGACTGTGTCTGCTTACAGGGTATTCTGAAATTGGTTAATTCTGTCTGGGCGGGGGGGAACAGCAGCCAAGACTCAATCAAATTATAACTGATGTTAGACCAGACAGTCCCAAGTGGACAAAGAAATAGATCACATCTTAGGTTGCGCTTAATTTTTAGACATTCATTTTCACTTTCAACAAATGGTCTGAACCTTTCCTTGGGGTACCTTCTTACATCTATGAGAACTAAAGAAAAGGTCATATGTTACTGAAGGCTGAGGATTGTCACAGGTAACAAACTCATTTCAAAAGAAAGCCAGAGTGCTAGAGAAATATCCTCAAATCTCATTTACTTTAAGAAAAAAAAAGAAAACTGCTGACAAAATGAAGAGTGTCAGAATCCAGTGGCTTTGGGTACCTAGGTTATGATAAGTTTATTTTGACTCTCCCTATCTGTATTTACTGTTGGAGCAGTTAAGTACATTGTCTTCCTTGGCTTTTGGCTCTCTCAAATTTAAGGTAACCCTTTCCACATCTGCTAATCTCTGCTTGAAGCATTGCAGTAGGAATTTCCTGAAGAATTCTTCAGAGAGGTCTGGGTGATTAAGAAGTGTGAAAGAGGATTAGAATAATGTTAAGAAGTCCTACAAGGATCTTTCTAAAATAATCTGGGATGCTGAAAGACAAGGCATTTGTTTCTTTAACAATTCCACCCACTCTTAATAGGATGCAGTGTAATGCCACAATGGTAAGAGCCTACCCCCTTAAGACAGTGTTTTCTTTTCAACGTCCTCCTAGGGTTACAGCCTTCCAACTGGAAGAAGATTGTGCTACATAGGCTTTTTAGAAAGGCTACTGAAACTGCATGTGTTGTGGAGCATTGCAGAAGAGGAAAGGTGAGGACTAATCTGATAGGGCAAAAATATCATTAGAAGGAGAGGAGAGGGGAGACGAATAATTGCATTCAGAATAACCTTGGACCTGACGCAAAAAGTGGGATGAGACAGGATGTCTCCATTTCTGGATGGATCTCTGCATCAGGCGGACAGTTTTACAGGAGTCTAGTGTGGTTGAAAGTGGATGAGATGGGGAGAGACTCCATGTAATAAGAGAGCATTTGCTTTCTCACCATGGCTGGAGGCATAATTTTGACTAAGGGAGACTAAGGTCAGTAAGTTGGAGGGTGGAGAGGGGAAATTCAGCTAGCTTGTACCTCTGGAAGACTGTGTCTGAGCTAGAAGCTCCACTTTCTCTAGTTGCAGCAGGAAATGGTAGGATGGAACATTATCTATTATGTGATGCATTAAACTGGAATTTTTTCCAGGCTTTATCCTTCAGCACACATTTTACACATTTTATTACTATGGAAGACTAAAGATGATATAAAACAAAAAAACATATTTACTGTGGTATGAGTACTGAGAATTTTTTTAGGCTTAATGAATTGTTCTAAAATGTGGATTAACTAGTGAATTCATGGAACATCTTCCTGAATGTATCAGTTGGGACTAGGAGTATGAATTCATAAAGAAAGGCGATTCGCAATGTAAGAACTGCCTAGGGTATTATCATTTAAAATAGAAACCCTAAGAATTTGAAGTATGAAAAAGGCCAAAACATAAATACAACACCAAGGAATTTGTAATATTTTATAGAAATGCAGAGAACTTTTCCTACATTTCATTAGGCTGAAGAAATCTGAAACTATGATCTTTATTTGGAGTGGGAGGGTGAGAAATAAATAATAACTGACATTGGGCATAAGAAAATTCACATTTTATTTTGAATTTCAATATTGGAGCACAAGTCATAAGAATGAAAAAATTAAGAATGCAGTTCTGAGAAGTTTGCAACTATTTAAGTAAGTTGAAGATGACTCTTTTTTTCCCTTAAGTTTATGAGTCTTTTGAACCAGCTTCATACTAAAATTACTAGAAGATTCCATTCTCACATTGAGTGAATGTGAACAATTACAGGGATTTTATTTTATTTTATTTTTTAAGTTGCTGGTTCTCAATCTGTGATTCCTGGACTAGTTTCTGCCTCAACATCTTCTGAAGATTTGTTAGAAATGCAAATTTTAGGCCCTTCATCTTGGTGGTATTCAGAAATTTGGGTTTTAACAAATGCTCCAGGGAATTATGTTGCTTGCTAAAGTTTGAGAACCACCGCCTTAGGCAATTTCCTTCTCCTGCGATACAAGTAAAGATGAGGAGGAAGAAAAAAAAAAGTGATATTTGGTATTAATATTTTTTTTTTTTTTGGCCCTGGTATATTCTAAGATGAAATGCTGTCTTAAACAATAAAATAAAGCGCAAATTGTAAGTACACTAAATTTATCATGTGGTTACTTCACTAGTGTTTATTATGGGATTAAAAAAAACTAAACTGACTTTTGTAGAGGGGTTTATAATTCTTGGGGCGGAGGCATTCATCTCTGAGCTTACTCTTCAGAGCTGTGAGACTCTACATTCTTGGTCACTGGTTGAAGCTATCCCTGAAATTAGGCCTGCATTTCTGAGTATTGACTATAATTACTAATCTTGAGCTTCCTATTATATTTTCTGTAAATGGAGGTGCAAACACTTTCTGCAAACCACAGCTGTACTGAGAGCATTTTGGAGAAGGTCTTCAAATGGCATTATCTCTCATCTTCCCAGGTGCTAGAAAAGAGATAAGCTCCAATTCATCTTCTAAACAGAAACTGGGGGCAGGAGGGGAGGGCAGGTAGATTTAAGGGGACAGGGACAAAGCTATCAACTAAGCCAGCCCAGGTTTTGTGGACTACACATGGAGCAGTTTAGTCTTCTGTTTTCTTTTTTCCCCTAAAAGTGAACGGTAACTGGATTAAGATTCTATACCCCCTTGTTTAACTTGGGAGGCAAGAGGTGGAAAAAAATTTTAAATATCTCATCTTGTGCTCTAAAACAACAATAAAGGAAGGGGAAAATGAGAAAATGGGAAAAGGGACAAAAAGAAGAGAGACCCACCTCCCAAATACTGGTTGAATATAACAGAATGCATTCAATATTAAAGTGTGATAATTAAATTTAATTGATTATAGCTCTCATTTAGAAGATTGCCATTATTTGAAATTATAGACTTGTGCTAAATTATCAAGACAGACATGCAGGTGAATACAGATGTATAGGCGATGCACAACAGTCTCTTATGTGTAAAATGGAGTTTATGGTTCTGATTAGTTGTTATCAAGTTGTTAGTATAGAGCAAACCACATATATATGCATCCTACAAATGCTCCAAAAAGGTTGAAAGGAAATTACATTACAGAGAATATGAACAGGACTGTTTCATCTTTCAAGCCTGCATAATGCTGTCTAAGGATTTTTTTTTTTTTTTTTTTTGTCTGTTCGTTTATTACAGATTCTGCCTTGTGGAAAACCAGCTACTGTTTTTCGGTTGCTGTCTCCTGCTTGCTGTCTCCTGCCTGCATAGGCTACTGGTCTTGTTAGATGGATATGGAAGCTTTTTTTCTTCTACCTCAAGTGCCCTCTAGCGTGCAATATCTGTGCAGGTTGCTGTGTAGAAGGAGGTGGAAAGAAGTTAAAAAAAAGAAATATGCATATTTTCTTGGTGAAATAAAGATTTAAATTAAAAAAAAAAAGAAATATGCTATCAATTGCTATCCTAATTCTGGAATTGCTCTGCTCTTCTTTTCTCCCTCCTCAAAGGGGTCATTTCCTCATAAGTGTTTGGCAAAACACAAAACAAAGTGCTGTTTCTTTTGCATGAAAAACAAATCGCTCATTTACTAAACTGGGAAACAAATGCTAATCCTTTCTCAGGGGCTTCTGTTGAACATTCATCATAATTTTTCCAGAAGTTTCCTACACTCTGGTAATCAGGCAAATAAAAGAAGGTAGGTTGCTCCCTAGGAGGAAATTCTGTTTTGTTCCTAACTCCACTTTAGACCAGCTATATGGCTTTTGATGCAAATTGATTAACCTCTCCATGGATTTTAAGTTTGTGTCTCCATAAAAGTGCATAATACTTCTTTCTTGCCTCAGGGGGGTGGTATGAGGTCTAATTGAGGCTTATAAAACAATTTCAGTTCCTCAGATACAATTTGATATACAGTTGAACTCGCCTTTCATCTCACATCTACTAACAGGGTTTCAAATTCTCTTTGGTGGTCCATAGGGAAACTGTGATCAGAATCTGTATTTTCATAAACATGTCATTAAAACAGCTCTATTATAAACAGTGGATTTGCTTAAGAGACTTGAAATGGTTGGACCGAGAAAGAATATTTGGAAAAGAAAAATGTAGTTGTTTTTGCAGACGTGTCTATGTATGAATAAATACAGTTAAATAGTGAGATTAAATTCATGTAAGACTCACGTTTGGGCATATCTCTATATATTTTGTAACGAACTAACAATAACGGAAGGTAATTTTACTCGCCCAAAAATAAATTCTTAAACATTTGGTCTCTGAGCAATAAAGAGATAGATACCTGTAAACAAACTTATAAATTAGCATCCATTCAGAAGGTAAGATACCTAGACACCTGCTATACAACTTTAGTTTTTCTTTACTAATACTATGGTCATTATGCAGTGCTCTATATTTTATCAATACCCTCAAATATCTTAAAGCCTCCAATATTTTAAAGGGCAAGTGGAACAAATAAACATATTATAATATACTTCATTGGTTTCTTTACAGGTAGCATCTCTTTAATTATTAAAGCCCATGGATGATAGCTATTGTTGGTATTCTTTAATGTATGACAAAACTGAAGCTCAGAGAATTTAAGTGACTTGCTCAAGGTTACACAGTTAATAAGTTAGTAGAATTTATATGAAAATTTTGCAACATCAAATATTAACACTATTCTCAACATTAAAATATTATTAATAAGTGAGTATTATAACTTACTTGTTTGTGTGGTGATAGAATTTGAATTCTGGGCCTCATGTATGCTAAAAATGTACTCTACCATTGAACTACCCACTAAGCCTCTTGTAACCTATACCTAATAAGTGCATTACCTCACTGTAAAAATGATTCATAAGTTGCAAAAAAGAAGAGCAAAACCTTACATGTTTGTAAACAGAATCAGAATCCTCAATAGGATGTGACTTTGTAAATATAGATCCCAGAAGCCAAGGCTAACAGAATTAAATCAATCTCTAAAGAAGATCTGTATTAAAAAAAAATCAGTCAAGTTGATTCTGATTCAGCATAATAAGCACCATTCTGGAGACTGTTTGGGAATAATGAAACCAAATGGTGTTCAAAGTCTTTTTTAAGTGCTTAGTACTGAAGTTCAGGGTTGTCACACTTATGCTCTTGCTAGTTAGATTTGTATGACCCTTTATATATGTCCTTGCACATTGACTCTTAACACTGTGGTTCTTGCAATAATCTTGTGAGATGGAAAGAATAACTATTATTACCTCAGTTTTGTTGCATTATAGGCTTTTAGAGCCAAAAGGACCCTTACTGATTGTCTTGTTCAATTTTTTCATTTCAGAGGAAAAGAATTGGGCAAGTCTTTTGACTTCTGAGTCTAAGATTACACAGGTAACTCTCAAAAAAACACCAAGACCAGATCCTATGCCATTAGTCTTTAAGGAATGTTAGCACAGTCTTGTCTTTGCAAATGTGGTTCAGGGAAAAATCATTAAGCTAACAATCTGAATAATCTTCAAAGTATGAAGTCAGAATACTGGAGAAAGCAATCCAAAACAAAACAAAACAGTTCAGGTAATCTGATTCAACTTAACACAGTCTAGAAAAGGTCTACTTTCTTTTGCTAGTGAGATTACATTTACTCCCTCACCTAGTCTTTGTTCAGTCTAATAATATGTCTTGTTTTGGTTGAATGATTTCAGTACCCTGGAGTCTGACTCATTAATGCAGCCCTGAAGTCTTCTTCAAAGGAAATCTTGTATGCCACAGATTTGGGGAGTGAAGATTATTGGAGAAACAGAGGAAGACACCAATGTAAGGAAAAAATAATAATTATTGTGCTCTCATATGTTCTAATGTACCCTGAACTTTTCTCTGGTATCTCCTGGTAGGAAATTGAAACAGAAAAACTCATTTCAAATGGAGGAATTTAAGATTGACTCCTCTCTTCTCCCAGAGTGAGAAAAACCAACATCTGTGACTTGCTGGAATCATAGAACCTCATGAATTTTTCTTGGTTTCTTCTTATTTGCATAAAGGTATTTTGGCTTTCTTACCCCAGATTATGTCATTGTTCCTGAGCAGGAATAAGACTTTATTTTTCTCTGATTGCTTTCTCCTTCCAAGTGCCATAAGGCACATAATCACTTTTCTGGAATAGGAAGTGATGATAAATAGCATTAGCAATTATAGTCGGTATCTGTGGTGTTGAGCATTTAAACATTGCCAGGCACGTGGGGCTGGATTTACATATGTGATCTCACTTACTATCGACTGTAAATCCTAAATTTTTAGGTTAAGAAACTGCAAAGGGAAATGTATTTTACTTCTTCAAATTCTAATTAGGCTTCTTAATATTTCTCTAGTATCACTTTTATAACACAATCTATTCTTACGTACTGGCCGCACTAAACTTTCCTCACTATTTTGAAAAAGATAACTGAAGCCTACATGAAAATAGAAAGACATATGAAATGATTTGAATCTGGTTTCAAGTCCTGAGTGAACACTACTGGCTCTGTGAATTGGACTAGCTGGTTAACTGGTTGGATAACCTCTCTGAGTCTCATTTGCCTGTGTGGATAGGGATACTTAACTCACCGGATGTTATATTAAAGGAAATGAAAGGACAATGACTAACTTTGGATGTACGTGTTAATTTCTTCTCACATGAGCCCATTGATAGCTTCTACCGTAGAAGAGCAGCTGTCCAGAGAACAGATCCTTATATGATACCTACAGCTTGATCACCTCTTTAAGTTGTATAATTTTGTCTTATGGGCTATAGGATGAGGCTTTATATACTGTTCTGCTATTCTATGCTTTTTGTTTGCCACAGTTCTCAGCTTCTGGAAACCAGGGACTCTCTTATCCATATCTGTGTGTTCCAAACCTAGCCCAAAGCCTGATACGTAGTCCATGTTCAGAAGTTGTATTATTTAAAATAATGAACAAATGAATGTGACTGCAAAGATAACTATGGTATTATTGTCAACAGTTAGCTAGAAATAGACCCAGATTTGGAGTTAGAAAAATCAGATGGCCCAGCAGATTGGTGTGGGGAGCTCAAGGAGGATAACAGATTTCACTGGAAAAGGAAGAGGCAGAAAAGAGAGAATGGCAAAACAAAGTGAAAAGAAACAAAACCAGGAAACTCAGTCCCCTAGAACAGAAATAGAACAGTAAAGATAACAGACTAGGTCGTTGAACAATTGTAAAATATCAAAACTGCATCCAACTGACATAATTAAGAGTGAATATACGGGAAACAATTCGGCTCTCTTGGTAATTTGTTTTATAGTAATAATAATAGTAGTAGTAAGAATCATAATTATAATGACACCCAGAATTAATGAGAATCCAATGTCTCCTTATAGCCTCATAATTTAGTACCTGAGCATTAACAAAGCAATTTCCATACCAGGAGTAAGTGATCCCTCTGGCAGAGGGCATGGTCTCTATTACCATTAGACACACACATCACTTTATCCTAAGGAGCTCCCAATTAGATTCCCAGAGTGCTGTACTTCTCCACAGCTTGGAGTTTCCTTTAAGAACAAAGGGAAATATTTTGTTATTTGTTTTTTAATTCCCAGTAGCACAAAAGAGGTGCTCTGTACATTTTTGTTGATCTATTATCTTATATCTATCCCACAGCAAGCTATAAGATAAAGAGGTCTTGTCCTGTACCCCCATTTTTTTTTTCAAGATGCAGAATCCAGAGACATCCAGTCAAGAACTGAAGATGGGAAACACATCTGTATTATGTGAACACAGTGGCTTTTTTGCACAATGCTGCACTATGGCCTGGAAGGATTACCAAGGTCACATTGCTTATTAATTGCTTTTTTTCTGTAAAGAATTCTAAGAAAGCACATTCCTTTAGTATTCACAGAGAGGACCACAGAAGTCTTATGGCAAAGTTCCCACTTTGCAAGGATCAAGGGCAAAGCTGAGCACTTTTGAGTCAGCCTTGAGTACCTAAAGAACCCTTTCAGACTGTGTGAAGTGATGGAGAACAGGAAAGGCATTTTGCATCTGGATGTAAAAATCCAAGTGTATTCTAAGGGAGGTGGAATCTATGCATTCCTGATTAATTTACACTTAAATCAATGAAGTGTTTTGCACAAAGTATTTGATGTTCAAGAAGCCTTTCTGAAAGAACCTGATGGGACTTTAAAGCTGTTTTTGTCTTAAGAAGAGGAACTCATTTTTTCTCCATGATCTTGTACCTGAATGATGTGATTTTAAAGTCTCGTTTTTGAGCAAAGTCTATTGCTCTCAAAATCTTTCCACTCGCCCCTACTCAGAGATAGTAATATAGTATATTTTATTATGTTGTTACCATTTTTCCTTCCCTTCCTTCCTCTATCTATTAATCTGTGTGTCAATCTATCTATCATCTTATTCATCTATTTGCCAGTGGAACTCTCAATACAACAGCAGACAGATTTAAGAACTTTATTGGATTATTTGATGTGATTCCTTCAGAATAAGCAGAAGCCTCAGAGGGCTCTTGCAAAACTGAGGGATGAGTTATGCAAAATAGGTTTTCTGTATAAAGGAGGTACATGTGAAGGGCAAAGACATGCAGGACAATGGATGTAGTCTTTATGCTTGTAAGTAGAATGGAAAGAAAAATACATGGAGAGTTAACCGTGATTAGAATTAATTGAGCAATTACTTTGTGCTGGTGTTTTTCAGAATGCTTTTCTGTTTAACCCACAGAACTGTGTGCAGATGCAGATGTTATTATTTCTCTTTTTTGGATGAAAGATGAGACACAAGAAAGGGATATTGGCTACTCCAAATCCCGGGTCTGGTAAGCACCAAGTATTAAGATTTCTACCCATGTTATGGGTCTAGTTCACTCTAGTTAGGGGTCCCCAGCTTTTGTTATGCTGTAAGTAGTGACCCCTGCTGTGGTGATTTCTGATGGGACATGGGTCACAGACGTGGAAAATGAATAGGTGGGGAAGTTACTCACTTTCCAATTTTTTTTTCAACATGATTTTTGTCAAGAGAGAACATTTCAGTTCCCTGCTGGTGCTGATCTCTCTAACAAGCTAAATGCTTGCCTCAGACTCAGAGCCTTATACAGATTCCAAGTGCCTTGTTAGGCTGTCAGAACATTGTTTTGGGTTCATTCAATTTATTTCCCAGTTTACCTTGCATTTATGGCAAGTAAAAATAACATCCTTATTTTTAGGTATGGATATAAGGTTCCCTTTTAAAACAAATGTTTATTTTACATTTTTAAAGAAGTGAGTTGATTAAAATATTATACCACGCAGATGGTGTGCAGACAAAAAGAAAAGCAACATAACTATATAAATGACTACAGCTTGAGGAGAAAAAAAAAGCTCTATTAAATCAACATCTTTTCAAAGTACCATTACAAGTAAATTGTCCTCTTAAACTTGGAGGCATACACATTTAAAGTAGTATTCCTGAGCTTGAAGTTTTTATTCAATTTCAAATGTTCCAGATATCTCTACTTTGATTTCCTATAAAATCAACTCTTAAAAATATAAGTGTCAGGTCTGGGAGTTATAAAGAATTGGAACAGTATAACCTACTCCAGTGGACATTGCAGAAATGCTTTTTGTCTTCAGCTACAAACCTGAAATATTATATTTTATATTGTTGTATCTCTCCCTGCTTCCTCCCACTAATATTTCAAAACAATAATCATCACCTTCAGTTAACATCCTAGACATAGGTTGATGAAAATCCCACTATAGTTTCTTTTATTCAGAGAAGACTGAACTAAATAAATCAAATAAATCTTCCCTGTGTACAAGTTTGGAGCTGGAGTATGGGAAAACAAACTAAAACCTACTTCTATTTTTTGGGCCTATTTTATTTGGTTTATCATCCAATTTCATTTGGGAAGGCATTGTGGTCCTCTTCGATGAAAGTTTATTTTTGTATTCTTTTTTCTTGCCATTGCAAAAGGAAGTCAACGTATTGCTCATAAAGTGTTAAAGTCTTTATGAAGTGTTGATAGATATCAAGGAAATGCTCTGATGATTAGGAGGGGATATTGTGGCAAAATATCTACTTCTTCTAAATATTACCTTCAGTAGTTTTATAGCAAATATTTCTGAAGAAAGAGAATATAAATCACTGGAGTCCCAGTGGACTTAATACTGAAGTACCACTTACGTTTTCCTTTTGTTTGAATTACTAAAACTCTATTGAATAAGGAAAAGAAACATTTTACGAAGAAGAATGGAAAGAGAGAGAGAAAGAGAAATGTTAAACTCTGTGCACAGTCTGGGCCCTTTGAGATTCTTGATTTGGCTCTGTGTGCCCAGGGCCTTGGACTCTGGGCAAGTTATGAAGTGATAATCGTAATTGTAAATTGTGTCCATTTCCTGACTATTCCTGATGTGAAGTAAGGAATTCTGGAAAACATTGTGGGAAAGTATCAGTTGGACACACAATTTCTGAGAAACATTTTGTGTCCTATCATTTATTAGGTACTGGACCCTTAAAAATTACTATAGCATTGTTGCTTTGTTGTTTTGGTTTGGTTCTTTTTTTTTTTTTTAATGAGTTTCTGGTAGTCATTATTTAACAAATTGTAACTCAGTCCTCCCCATTCCCTTTTCTACCTACCCTATGAATTTGTCCCTGCTGATTGAGTCAACCAGGATGGGAATGCTAATTTATTATAGCAGTGTTTTGTCATTGTCACTTTGACATCTCTACAGAGCTTTTATTTCTTCCATAGTCACCACATTCACTAGCTCTCAGTAAAACAGTTTCAGCTTCCCTGAACCTGGGGTTCTTGATTAATAATTTTGGAGAAATAACTCTTGTCTCACCATCTTCCTGGGTTGAATTAGAATTCTCATAACATGAAACATATGAGACACAACTGTGTTAACTATACACACACGTACACACAGTGTTATGGTCATTTACATTAATGTGTGAGGTTGAAGTCAAAGAACAAGAATTTACCTATTTTTCCTAAAATGTTGAATCTAACATTTTTCCTGCTGCTTTCCATAAGGATATTACACATAGAAAAGGTGGGGGCACATTCTCCATGTGGATGGGGGGCAGCGTCCCTCATTCGCAGACAGCTTCGTCTTGCTTGCCATTATCTTTGAAAATTTCAACGTGAGCATTTGCATTAAGATCTAAGGCCATATGTGAGTGCTTAGCGGTAATGGTGTTTAGTTTGATTAATCCAGGAGAAGTCAGTGTCTTATTCATGTATAAATAAGTACACATACAAATACATCTACATGACTATCCAGTTCATCAAGCATTCATTAAATCTCATGTTGGCCCCTGCTTAGTACCAGGTGCAGATAATTGAGAGACGATTGAGACAAGATGCTCTCAAAAGCTCAGTCAAGTGGCAGATACAGACAATGGGAATACAGTATCTTCATACAATGACAGCTCTCAAGTGCTGCCGCAGAGAAGGGATTGATGGAAACCAGGAGTCAGAGAATATCCTTGCAAATGTCACTTAGCCTCTGTGAATATCTCTGTGACCTTCTAACGTTGGGGGTCACCTAACTTTTCTGACAAGTAGTCCGGATTGGCTGGAGTAAAAACTACATGGCAGAGTATAAGAAAAGTGGCAGACCATGTGCCAAGGAAATTAAATAAGCCAACTCATGGCAGCCTTATCTTGCAGCCTGAGAAACCTGAACATTAATCTACTAAGCCTCTCTCATGCTGAAAAATATCCAGTAGGTGTACATATATCAACTCCATGATAGCTGTTTAAAATATAGTCCTGGAAGTTGGGCAATGTATAGGTCTGATAAGGTTCTATGGGAATCAGCAATACGATTTAATAAAAAGTTATAAGTAACAAAATAACAACAAATATAACATAGCAATATTTAAATGCTTTAACTCCTTGACTGATCATAAACACCCTAAGATACAGGTTTTCTTATTGTCCTTATTTTATAGGTCAGAAGTGTGAAGTATGGAGAGCTTAAGTAACTTGCCCATAATAGCATAGCTAGGATGGCTCCAGAGATTCTACCTTTAAACAATATATAGCACTGCAATTACCCGTGAAAAGTCATGCGGAGGCCTAAACCAAGTTAAAGCATTATGATAGCTCACTTCTGTTCATTTGACTTTTGTGCTTGCAGTCTCTCTGCCTCTTTTATCATTAGGAGATCCAGGAGAGGCATTCTCAATTCTATGAATTATTCTACATTTATTATGTTCTAACAGTGTCTACTTTAGTGTTCAGCAAATAATTCATATTTGTTTACCAAGTGTACCATGGTGATGGGGTCAAAAAGTCAGTAAATTCTGTGTACAATTTCTTTCCCCTGTAACATGCAAACTTGGTTACTGTCAGGCTTGCCTGAAACTTTATCCATCACTCTTTCCTTTCTCCATTGCACTTGTTCATTTCTTGAGCTGAGAATTTCTTCTTCTTCCCTGTCCCTTGCAGTTTCTGCATATGAACATCTTGCTTAATCTCCAAGATCACACATTAATGTAAATGACAGTGAAGATCCTTCAAGAAATCTTTGTTACCTCTGCCCCTTCTCAGTTGTTCACCAAGACTATGGTACTTGGAGCACAGTGCAGTGTCTTCTAAATATCTGATATCTGTTCCATCGTGGCTACTAATACATCTAGGAAAACGGGACAACATGATTTTAACTAACTATACACTGTATGTTGGACAATATGCAGTAGGGAAATAAAATATCTTTAAGTATGTTATTGACAGGGTCTAAACTGTGTGGATGGAATATGTATGGGTTTAAGTCAGACCAAGTTTGTCCCACTAGATTTTCACACATGGTGAGGACTAAATATATGAGTGTGTAATTTTCTCACAGGTTTACTTTCCTCAGCCTGACATTCACAGTCTTTAAAATTGGTTCCCCAATTCCCTTAGCTAACCAATCTCTTCACCTCCTGTGTGAAACTTCCTCTTCACCTGCTCCTCACTTGGTGATTTGGCTCACCGGACTCTTTGAATTCTTTGAATATGGCAGTTAACACAGATACCTCAACAGAACCATCCCCATGGCAGACACATCTAATTGATCAAGGCTGAGCATGAATGCATTCTTAAGATTTATCTCAGTGAAGCACTTACGACAGCCACTAAAAATCATTTGGAATTGGACAATTAGATTAAGTTCTTTTGCCAAATAAGCTTATATGCTTCCCTCAGCTTGAAATGACCTACTCCATCAGTCTCATCTTTAAGCATCCTGCCAGTTCGTGTCCTCTGTCAACTGCCTTGATCTCCTCAACTCAAGGGGACTTGAACCCTCTGACCCAATACAGCACAGGTCTGCAACACTTCACAGATCTTCGTCATTCCCTACCTAGTCTGGCTCCCTGGCTATTATACTCACAGCTGCCTTTCTATCTAACATCACTAGTATCCTTCATGAAAAAACGGAAATATTCATTATATTCCTTATGACACTTATTTATACCTAGCACTTAATAGATGTTCAAAGAAACTGCGATAACTGAGATAACTGACTGATGGTGAGAAAGAAAGCAAACCCAAAGAGAAACTGATAGAGTTCAGGATAAACCAAGACAATGGTGTTTGAGGGGAGCGTGGATTGACAGGGCCATTATGTAAGTTAATTTGCTGTAAGATGTCAGCCTCATTCTTGGCTTTTCCTGACTTTCGATTTGCATGAACACCTTGTCCTGCAGACAGACAGACAGCTTCAGGCTGGATTAAATAATCAGTCAAGTGAGATGAGAATGTCCCAATAAGTCTATAAAAACACTTCTATTTCAAGAATGATTATTAAAAGCCACAAGGAAGGCAGTGATAACACAGTTGAAACATTGACTTACTGATCAAAAGAGACACTAATACGCACTCCTTAAGGGAAACAGTTGGATTTTAACATGCATACATCAAATCCCCTTGCTCCTTCTTTTTCCTTCTGCATTGTCACATGCAAATCCCATCTCTGAAACTTTCCTTTGGGCTTACAGCTCATCTTTCACATATTTTCTTTGTCTTCAGTTTTATTTTATTTCCTTCTTCCTTTCTCTTTTCTTTTCCATCTATTTTAAGACTGTTTTCCACTTGGGTTCTGTTTTTTTGCACACCGTTCTTTTGTTCTCCTTTTCTCCCTTAATTCATTAGTTTTCAGTATATTCAGAGAGATTTCTCCTTCACAAATAGAAGGCAAAGGCATGGTCAGCAGAGTAATGCATTCTGCATAATTTGTTGAAGAGTAAACTACATCATATAAAGTTCCAATGGGACTTGGGCTTTAATCCCCATTTTTTAGGTATGATATCTTTACCTCTCAAATCCTTATTTCCATATCTGTAAAATAACATTTATACAGTATAAGTGTCACACAGGAAAACTCTTAAATGGTAACTATGATCATTTTCATCAACACTGCATATGGAAATTGAGCCACTGACATTGGGATGTCTCTATCAGCTCAATGCAAATTGAATCTTTCATTGCAATCCCCTGAGTTTTTAGCTCCTTTCATGGATATCTGTCCATTTTCTGAGATGCCAAATTCCTTTCATCTAGGACAACTGTCTTTGCAACAGACTAGCCTATATTTCCATGTAGGTAGAGAGGGCAGCAGGATTGTAAACACTCCTAATTAAAATGCCTGATGCTTCAAATGTAAAAGGGACAGTGAACCACGAACAAATTGCTGGTAACCGACAGCCATTGAGTGAACATATGCTTTTTTTTGTTGAGGACAGAAAAGTTCTGTTCTTAAAAGACACAGACATGGGCTGGGGAGATAGCTCAGTTGGTAGAGTGCTTGCCTCGAAAGCACAAGGCCCTGGGTTCGATCCCCAACACTGCCAAAAAAAAAAGGAACTGCAAAAGATGCATACATGACACAAACTCTTCCCACGTAATTGTTTCTGATGGATATTCTGTCTCTGACTTAGGATTCAAGTACCAACTGAATGTACAGGATTCCGCTTCCTTCATACTTCCTCCCGACTACCTGCACTGTTTACCATTTTAAAAACAATTTTAAGAAAGAGAAGACCAGATCCTTTTTTAAACATTTTTAAACTTAGGAGTTAGTAATCATACCATTTCAGAGCTGTAGGAGCACTTGGAGATAATTTAGGTCACTGACTTCCTCTAAGAATGTATAATTTGAGATCTGTGTTGTTCAAGCAACTTGCTTAGGATCACACAGGGAGTTTGCAAATGACGGTTCTAGCCAGGCTTTCACACAAAAATCATGTGTGAAAAGGTTTCTACTCAAATGAAGAATCATCATAGCTCAGAGTCAAAATTAAAATCCAGAGTTCCTGACTTCCAGTTCAGAGCTCTTTCATTCTATGCATGTCCCTTGACTGCCCTTTTATTCATCTTGTTGCAAAGAAAAATTGTTTTGCATCACCTAGGATGTGTCTTGACTCTAGTAAGTTTGACATCAATACTTTTTGAGTTCCTCCTGGGTACTTGGTACTTAATAAATATTGTCTATGTTATCATCTATCTCAAAACCCGAAATAGATGAGCCTTCTGGAGGTTAAGGAACAGATGATTAGACACCTATTAACATTCCCAAGAAAACATAAATTGTTGAATTTGGCTTGACCTATTTTTAGTGAGACAACCCACATAATTTCCACGAAACCATTCTCTCTCCTAAATTTTCTAAGTAATATCATTATAGTGTACCCAGTATAATATTAGTCATTTCATCCCAATTTTTGTAATGTTAAAGAAATCTCAAAATATTTGTGAAAAAGTTTAAATATATATATGTACACATATATAAAGCTCATATGAATACAAATGATAAACATTCAAATGATTACACCTATTTCATGGTCTAATTTTCTGAGTCTAATCAATTGAATGGTAAGTTAGAAATAAAGAGAAAAATATAGAAGAGACATAGTCCACCAGAGCAGAAACCTTATACTTTTGCACAAATAGTCCAAGTAGTATTCAGAATACCATTCATTATAAACCTGGGTCTATTTGGCTCTGAAATATGAAGAAAAATTATTTTCTAATAGCATAGTCCCAAATTTTATCTTTATGTAGAGTGTTAATTATGTCTTCCAATATTTCCCGACTTTAACATGTTTTTATTAGTGAATTATGGTTACACACAATAGTGGAGTCCATTTTGAGATATTCACACCTGCATGGAATATCTTTTGCTCCATTTCAATCCCTGGTGCTTCCTCTCTCCCTTTCCACATCTCCACCACCATTCCCCTTCCCCAGCTTTACTGGTCTTCCTTCTACTTATTTATTGGTTTTTAATTGGTGCTTTATAACTATACATGAAGGTGAAATTCACTCCCAACTCATTATTACACATATTCATCTTTATCTTCAGCACAGCTAACACTTATGCTATTCCTGTGTATGCCAGGGACAATACTAAATGCTACATTTCATCATTTAATCCTCACAAGACCACCACAAAATAGTTAGTTATTATTCTTTTCTTATAGATTAGGAAACTCATGATCCCAAACTTAGGAAGCATGTAACCCTAACCCACATAGACGGGGCATAGATAATGAGGGCAAGGATCCTGAAAACCTGACTGCCACACAGAACCCAGACCCAGTCTTGCTCTGTACCAAACTCTCTTCACATTTACAAGATGGGTCTTGCCATCTCAGTATCCAGGTTTCGTTCTTTCCACTTTTTGAGAGAAGTCCTAAGGTTATATGGCTTTTTACTGTACCCTTTTTTCTGATGCCTGATTTTCAGTTTTTAATTTCACAGACTCTGAGATTAGTGTACAAACAAAATCATATCAAGTTCTTTATCTGAATCAAATACTAAAGCAGGCAACATCCAGCTCTTATGTCAATTTCTATTTTAAATCATGAATGAATGTTTGAATTTCCCAGAGTGACATTTACACACACACACACACACACACACACACACACACACACAGAGATGAATAAACAAATCAAACTTCCTCTTGATATGAATCTTGACCTTAATCAAAATCTCTTTGCTGTTATTGATAATACAAATGAAAAGAACAGGAGAAATCTTTTAAAAAAATCATTGTTTAAGAATCAAAAAATAATAGTTTGGGGGAAGTTAAATTATGAGATATTGATCTTGACATTGACTTATATTCACAGCAATACTCAATTTATCAAATAATAAAGTAGCACAAAGCAATTCAGGAAAGCATCTTATGCAACCATTAGTGTGAGTGTACTATATTTGGTCCATAGGGGTGCCTTGGCCCCCAGATGAGTGGCAGAAGAATGAATAAAACACATTTTTCTCACATTTATTGAGTTTCATGGCTCCTGGTAGTTCAGTGGAATTAGAACATAGAACATAACTCTGGGCATATGTTATCTGTTCCCTGGGCCTCAGTTTTCTCATCTGGGAATGACAACATGATTTTAGGTTTTTTACCTCTACAACCTGTTTCTTTGTCTTAGGGGTGAATAAATTGTTAGGAGGAAGAAAAACAAAACTACTTCTTGAAGGAATTGGAGAACTCATGCTTGTTTGGATCTTAGTTTCAGGGAAGTTAGTGAGTCAGAGTTGAGAATCCAGAGACACTGATTTGTCTTTTATATCCATTGTATGATTGCAGTGGATATCTGTTATCCAGACTTTGCTATGCTTGTTTCATATAGTTCATCCTTTCTTTCATTATCTTTCTTTCCTTCCTTCCGTCCTTCCTTCCTTCCTTTCCTTCTGCCTGCCTGCTTTCTCCTCCTCCTCCTCCTCCTCTGCCTCTTTCTCCCCTCTTCCTTCTTTGTGTGTGGTGGGGAAGTGGGGTACTGGGGTTAAAACTAGGGATACCCTACTGATCCACTTTCCCTTTTTATTTTTTATTTTGAGATAGGGCCTCACAAATTTTCCGAGGCTGGCCCCAGACTTGCAATCCTCCTCGCCTTCCAACTCACTGAGATTACAGGTGTGCGCCCCCACCACCAACTACTGTCCTCTTTCTTTAGTGCCTTAGGTGGGTGTGAAAATAGGGATGTGAGCAAATGCATGTCACTCAGAACACGAGAATTCCTTCATTGCTAAATTTCATGCCAGGTGGGCTTTTCTAATTCATGCTCCTCTTTTTAGGGAACAACTTTTTTGTCCACCCAGTCAGAAGTCTAACTGGATTCCTCAGTCTCTCTAACCACCCATCTGCCCTCTCAATACATGCAGCTCAGTTTTAGCATCTTCACGTTTCTCAAATGTATCTGTTGGCATCACCACTGAGCTCACTCCTCTAATTGTTTCACTGTGTCTTTGTTATAGTATTGCATGAGCTCCTTTGCTGATCTACAGGAATCCTCTGTGCCAGATATTCTGCCTACAAAGTCAGATTCCAGGAATGCAAATCTCATGGAACTGCATTGCTTTCCTCTCAGACTTCCTGCTCCATGCTTGTGATACTTACTAGAACCCTGCTGTGTTTCCTCTTAAGATCTGACAGAATCGCAGCTTTGTCATATCCTTACAAGATCCTAAATGTCTGGAGTATCTCACCTCATCCTCCACCAAGACCTGATGCTTCTTTGTGTTTAGGCTCCCCAGTGGACTTCTCTATTCTTCTGTCAATCCAGGTTCTTTGCTCATGTTCTTCGTTCATGTTCTTCTCTCTGCCTGAGCATAAAGCCCTCCATTCTGAATTAATTTTACTCATTTTTTGAATCTCAGTGCAAGCACTCGTTCTTCATGAAAATCATCCCTGCATGTCTGCTCATTCTCAGTAAATGTGTTGCTTTCTGTTAAATGCTCTCATTGTAGCATCTCTTTCTCTGTACAGACCAACCTGGATTCAGTTCTTGACTCAACCATGACACAGAGATGTTACAGGAATCAAGTGCAACAACAGAGAAAATATCTGGTTCATTTTCACCTTCGGTGGATCTGCACCTCTAGTGTATGGAGAGTGTGGTTTGAAACACACACACAAACACAGCTAGACACATGGTTTCTTAACTATGCTTTTACAGTTTATTAATCCTTATAAAAAATTCACAGTGTGACTGCAGATAACGTCACTGCAGACTCTTTACTCCTGAATCCAATCTCCAGGTCACTTTTTGCCAAAACCAACACTGGCCTTTGAAGTTCCTCAGACTTTCGGCATTCTGTCCTTGTGTTCCTTTCTCTGTTTCCTTGAGGTCTTTTTCTTCTCATTCAAGCCATGTTCTGCAAACCTGTGTTTGGGTTCATTTCATTTATAAAATCTGAAGAATCTAAATCATGTCACAGTCAGTTGTCTTGCCACCACCAGAATAGTTTCTAAACCCAAATACAGAAATGATATCTGGTGTTATCTTAAACATTTTGGCTAATTTTTCCTGCATTTCTGTCTTAGGTTCTGTTACTTTTCCAGGGCGAAGGACATTAGTTTCCTCTGGAGTATCAGTTGGTTGAGAACTTCCTTGGTCCAGATAGTTACAGTGTTGTTTACGATGATGACAGTTTTCATCAGATTTTTTCTGCTGTGACTAATAGACCCAACAAGAACAATGTTAGAGGAAGAAAAGTTTACTTGGTGGTTCATGTTTTCAGAGGTCTCAGTCCATAAACATCTACCTCATTCCTCAGGGCTCAAGGTGAGGCTGAACATCATGGCAAAAGAGTGTGGTGGAGACAAGTGACTCAGGATATCACATCAGGAGGTGAGAAAGAGACTAGAGCCATCAAATACAAAATATATACCCCCAAAGCATGCCCCCGGGGACCCACCTCCTCAGCCACACAATTTACCATCAGTTATGACTCCTTTAATCCCCATCAAGGGATTAATCCACTGATTGAATTATAGTTGTCATAACCCAATCATTTCACCACTGGATGTTCTTGGATTGTCTCATACCTGAGTTTTTGGCAGACACCTTACATCCAAACCATAGCGATGGAATGATGGAATGATCCTCAGGTAGCCAGGGAAGATCAGCCACCATCAAGAACAGTTTGTTTTTTAAACCCAATCTCGATCACTTGGACTTGGAGGGACAGAGAAAGGCATTTTAAAGTGCATACTCTTGATTCTTCTACCTGTATTTCTTCCTTTAGAACAATGATGAGAAGCACAGATGCATCATTACCCAGGTTCAAGCCCAGGCTGCACTACTGTATGATTGCACATTGCTTCTTTGTTATGACTCCTAAAAATAAAGACGATAATAGAAGTGAGCTCATGGACTTGTGATAAGGATGAAATCTATACCTTAGAATGGTGTCCAAATATACTAAGCAGCATAGGAGTCCTAACTTGAGAATAGATCAGCTGTTACCTCTCTTGAAAACTCAGTTATACAAATAAGCTTTACCTCTCTCGAAAATTCAACGTGGCTCTGTTTTCATAAAACAATGACGGTGCTCTCAGAATTCTGTCAGGGCACCAGGAAATGAGTGAAAAAGAAAGCAAACCAGTCTGGAAGTCATCCTTTTACATTATTTATGTATCATGTACATGAAAGTTAGGCAAGAGTGGAGAAACTCATTTGTTTGCTTGCCTGTTGTGCCTCAGATTTTAGGGCCACAAGTAGGATGAAACTAATGTATGACACCAAGGAACATCTTTTCATTCAATATCTGTTTTCTAAAACACACTGTATTTTTTTTTCAGATGTTCACAGACATATAAATGAAGTGTTCAGAACATATATGCTAAGAAAGGGATGCTTAGGAGAAGAAGAGGAGAGAAAAAAACTATTCTTATTAATTATAATTTCATTCTGAAAACCCTGTGGGCTATTAAAAATTTGACTTGTTCTTGTTGTACAAGTGGGCATTATATTTTAATATCTTTTATCTTCTCCTTAAGGAAGGAGTTACAATTTGGATATGAGGTGTCCCTGCCCAAACTCAGGAGTTAATGTAGGAATGTTTAGAGATGAAATAATTAGATTCTGAGAATGATAACCGAATCAGTTCATGTATCCACTTGCTGGGTAATAATTAGAATGATTACTGAGTGGTAACTTTAGGCATGTGGGTGTGCACTTTGGGTTTTTATTTTGTCTCCAGCCTCTCTCTCTCTCTGCTTCTTTGCTTCCTGGCTATGGTGAGCTGAGAAGCTTTGTTTGCTTTCTCCACACCCTTCCAACTGTGATGTTCTGCCTCACCTGGTACCCAGAACAATGAAGGTGGCTCACCATGGATTGAGACCTCTGAAACTAGGAGCCTAAAATTACACTTTTCCTCTTCTGAGTTGTTCTTGTCCAGATATCTTGATCACAGTGGTGAAAAACTGTCTAGTCCAGAATGTATTGTCCTTTTCCCATTAAATCTAACTATATTCCCTGAGACGCTTTTTAGTGTTGATTCACAGTAAAATCTAATAATTGGTTTTAATATTCCCCAACAGAAACAGAACTTTGGATACACTGTTTTAGAAAAAAGAGACAAACATATCCAGTTCTCTCAAACATCTTTCTGGAATAAACTTCCCTTTCTCCTTTACAGACCAGCTCCTATACTTGAGTATTTAAATCAGATGTAATCTCTTTTTACCTTCTCTAATCCCTCCCTCAAGGGTGAGTTCCACATGGTTTGTTACACTCATTGGACAAGGTACCATCAACTTGTTGCCTATGTGATTAGTTTTCCACTGCCATTTGTTACTTATGGAATGATGGCAGATTAGTAGTTGAGAAAATCTCTCTCTCCAGAGTAGGCTGCTTATGGCTCTCCCAGGGGAATCTCCAGAGAATGCTTGACATTTAAAAATTCACTTCTAGGGCTTGGGGATATAGCTCAGTTGGTTGAGTACTTTCCTCGCAAGCACAAGGCCCTGGGTTCAAATCCCCAGTATCGCCGAAAAAAAAAAAAATTCACTTCTACTCACAAGTCTTCCAAAACCTCCTTCACTCTCTACCTGAGTTAGCTAGCCCCTTTCTGGAGTTTGCATTGCAATTTTCCTATCTCTCTCAGAGCTATTACCATCCTGGTGTCTAGTAATCTACTTGCAAGTCCCCCCAACACAAGTCTTGTGGCAATTATTTTTTTCTCAACCATCTCTAAATCCATGGCTCTTAGCAAAAGGCTTGATATATAGTTGGTGGTATATACAATTAACATATATGTTAGTATACTAATTTACAGAAATAAATATGAAAGAATAAAAAAGGAGGGAAGCTAAACTATAAGAAATGAAAACAAAAACCAAACTGGTGGCCACAGTCCACTGGAAATCCCATTCCTCCATGGTCCCACACCTGAAATATTCTGAGATGCCATCTTCTCCTGACCCCTGGCAGGGATGGAGGTAAAACTCATGTGTTTGGATTTTTGTATTGCTTTTAACATGCACTGTTTCTGACTCTGAGTCCTGGAAAGCATATGCATGCCCTCAGAAGGAATATTCAGCTCTCATCTACAAATGGTTCTCCACCCTCATACAGATCGGTCCCATTGGTAATTTAAAAGATTAATGCACAGCAAAATCTGACCTACGCCATGTGGGAGATGAAAGATGTAATGGGAGACTTTATTTCTCAATGGAAAGCAGAGTGTTCCAATGAGAACTGCTTTTTCCATTCAGAGGTCCTTTGCAGCCTGATATCCTTAATGTGAAGCAAACATATTAGTAATGGCTGTGTTCAAAAGACACCTATTTATTAAAGTGTCTATGAGCTCCAAATGCAATTTTATATTCAACTTAACCTCTATATACGATTAACCCTTAATGATACAAGTGACTCATTGCACACCTTAGCTTCCATAACTCAGTTTGACCAAAAAATGGTATCTTTGATGGTGAAATTATTGTAAGAATTATATTTTGCTTATGAGTTAAAAAAGGATAGTTTATTATATATCTTTGATTTACATCACATTTAAATATGTATGATTCCAGTTTAATCTAAAACTTCATGCCTTTCTTTCTCAAAGACTTTGTTACAGTTATTTTCCTTCCATTATTTGCTAAAGATATATTTTAAAATGTACCCTTAAGGTTAGAAGATTGTCAGGAATATCAAGGCTTTGTTAGAATTATTTACTCTAAAAATAATTTTAATACTTTAAAATAAACATTTCTCAGAAATATTTTCATCAAAGGACAGCTAAAAATAACTATGTATAATTTCCTGCATTAGCATGTTCAGTAAAACTGCAGAAGCTATGGATACTGATAATATAATCATTAATTGTAATAAATGTGAAACTAAGTTGTATATAAAGATAATTTCTCCTAATATTTTATTCACATAAAAACTCCAAATAAAATGATGATTGAAGGGATTTTTGCATTAAATGACTAAGTAGGAGAGATGTACAATTAAGTATATTTTTAATATCTGGAGGTTTCAAAGGATGATGTGCCTGAAGAAATCAACAAAATACCACTTATTAGTTTAGGAGTCCAGAGATAGAAATTTTCCAAGTGCCTGATTTTGTGATATCAAAGTTCTCTACCACGTGCAGATGCTCTGTGCATTCAGAATCAGGGGAGCTGTTAAATTTGGGAACACAAGGCAATAACCCATAGCTTTGATAATACTAACATAAGTGCAGAAGAATCAAATGTTTTGCTGCAAATATGCTCATCTGTTTTTCTATTATGGTTGTACATTCTAGGAATTCATTTCTTAAGGAATGTGTTGGTTGCTATACAATTAGACTCCAAGAAATATGTTTTATTAAATGTTTTAATAGGAGATAGTGTGTGCATTTGTACTTGATTTTTCTGAAGAAGTTTTGGAACACTCTAAACATTCCCTCTGTCTTTCACCTTCTTAGTGTCTCTCAACAGTGCCCAAGCCATCAACAATTCATGGGTCTATTATAGGCAACACACCATCTGGGTTGTTTCTTCAGAAATGTGTGGTAAAGACATTATTAGTCTATAATTTTTATAAGAATATTTTCATTAGATTTTCAGTGAACCTTACAAATAGTAAGTCTTTTTTTAAAAGTTTAGAACTTGAATAAAGAGAAAGACCAGGCTTTAAATCACCCACTGCAAGTCAGAGTCTTCATATTCATATGAACATATATACTGTGGTATAATGAGATAGTTGGAATTTCTCTTTTGCCAATAGGAATTTTTGATTTTGAGAAGACTAAATGACTTCCCAAAGGGATTTAAGTAAGTGAAACAGTTAGTAAGTGACAGATTGGCCATTCAAACTCATATCCAGTTTTTTTCCAAAATGCATACATTTCTGCTATAATCCAACCACCTCCCACAAACAAAATTTTTAAACAGTTGCTTATCTTGTAGATTTTGGTTTCTTTTATTGTCAACTAAAAAATTTCTGTAAAAGAAACTCTGTGTTTGTGCTTTAGGAAAATCCACATGTTTTGACCACCTATATTTGTATTCGACTTGGTTCACCTAGACCATTCACAACCTCTGTGACTTTTCCACATATCATCATTCTGTGCATTATTCAGGGAAGATATTAGTAAGTCCATGCCACAGATGATTTTTCTGCCTCCTTTTTTTTCTGGAATGGCTCATTGAAGGTAGTATTTGATAAACATGAAGGCTCTACTGCTGTTTGGGAGGCTTTGAAAGTCAGACCTGCAGGATGCTTGGCCTCTCGATTCAGACTTAAAACAAGGATAGATATCATAGCACCTCATTTTGATACATGAACAAGTACTGGGGGTTAAAGTTTAACTTGTAATAGGACCAGTTTTGTTATTGTTAACTCTGTTTCACATAATCATTTGACCCTTATGAGAGAAAGTCACTCCTACAGCCCATCAACAGGATCCGGAACATTTTGTGAAAGATCCCTTCATCTTGTATCAGCAGGTCTTAGGGATTTTCCATCTGCTGTATAAGTAAAGTGTGAACATTCCTTTGCTTCAGGTAATGAGAAAAGATGTCATAAGTGATATAGCATCTCAAAAGTTGACTTCACCTTCATTTGTGCTTTCCTTTCTAGAATAGACTAGCTCATTTTCCTAGTTTATACTAATATCATTAAACACTGTAATTGCAAACCAAGTGACTTCTGGCAGTCACTAATTTCTTACATCAGTTACACATAAAGAGAACAGATGGAAACAGTTGCAACACTCAGAGGCTCCCATATTTTTCTCTGTTAGGAGGCATAAGCACCCACGGAATTTATGATTCCTGATTTTACTACCTCCTGGATCTTACCCAAAGACATATCTATAGGGCTATGGCAGGCTCAGAAGCATCTTTCATTTGCAGATGAGATTTCTCCAGGTGGAGTAGGGTCAGGACCTTAAGCCAGACTGGCTCAGGGGGACATGTTGCTGGTTATGGTGTGGTGAATACCTTGCTTTTATTCTTCTGATCTCCTGTAGTTCTGGCTGTCTTTTCATACCTTGTTCCAGGTAGTCTATTCACATGCCCTGCACCTTTTGAATAGTTTTGCTTAGAAAGAAGGAAATCATTTAGCCAACACATTCCCCTAAAGAGTGAGAAGGGCATAGAATGTTTTGAAGAGATATTTTGGTATTGTAAAAGTATTGAGGAGCATCAAAATGTCAACTAGCATCTCCTTTGTTGCAGACTTAGGAACAAAGTGCCAGATATTTGTTCACAAAGAATGAGATGGTCTATACCTCCTCAGTGGCCATCGCTAAGAATACATGAGTCAATTTTTAAAATTGTAATACTGAAGCCCATGAGACTTGTTTCTGCCCAGAGATCTTAACTAGAAGAGGTGGTAGGATTCCTATCTGCTCCTTCATATGATAAGGAGTAAATTGTCAGTCACTATATAAAATATGTTTGGCTCTTTGTTAGAACTGAAGCAGACCTTAAGAACCCTGCTAAGACCTTGTTTGGTTCAGTTTGGTTTATTTTGCTTTCTAAAAATCATAAAATAATTCTCTAATGACATAGCAAACTCTTGGCAGGGCTTGAACCAGTCCAACTATTCCTGGCTCCCATCCTAGAATCCACATTTTTTTTTTCACACCTCATCTTAATGATAATTTTCTTGGCGAAAGCTTTTCCATGGTCCATTTGACTCAGTCAAGTTTCATTATTATATGCTCTCATAGAATGGCATTCTTTTTTTTTTTTTGGCGGTGCTGGGGTTCAAACCCAAGGCCCTGTGCTTGCAAGGCAAGCACTTTACCAATTGAGCTATCTCCCCAGCCCTAGAATGGCATTCTTTTCCTCTACAGCACTTTTTATCATCTTTTCATTATTCATTTATTTGGGGATTACTTGATCAATACTTGCTTCCCTCACTTGACTTTAAATGTCAAAGAATTCTGGAAATTTGTCTTTGCAATTTAATGACTTGTACTACCAAATTAAAAATGAGTTACTCAGTAATATTTATTAAGTAAAATATGAATGAACATGTGTTTTTAAACTTATTTGAACTTTGATTTGCCCATTGGTAAAATGGTATATCCCTGTGTATCCACCAGTATAATTCAAATGGAGTGCTCCCAGGGATAGAGCAGATACTCAGTGTAGGTCTTACAATGCTCTGGTACATGCCCACTAGGATACCTCTCTGGAAATTTTCTCTTTCAATAATTGCATAGTTACAATGGGTATAAAGGCCAGTGGAGAATACAGACTATAAATACACAGTTAGTACTAAGTAGTGTTCTGTTGTGTGTGTGTGGTTCAAAATATGTAGCTTCCTTGTCTTTTTAAAAATTTTGAATAAATGACTAAGATACTGGGAAACATGGTGCAACAAACTGTTTATTACTCTTTCCTGAAGAAATGAAGTAAATAAATTTGGGGAAGGATTTTCCTGACTTGGAGTGACGAACTGGAAAAAAAATAATGCTCCCCTTCACGGCTCCTAATGTCAAAGTCTTACATATTGTTGCCACCTTCTCCTATCTGTAACTGCATACATCAGATCAGTTTACAAGAGAGGATTTCATTATTAACTTCGACTGTATATTACAGGGAGAATTTTAGTCTGTGTATCTATTCTTCATTGTGAAAATCGAGCTATTAACTTGTATTTTTAATAAAGTAAATATATGATCTGATCTCTCATGCCTTTAGGCCTTCAGAAACCATGCTTTCTAACTTTTTAATCCTCTTTTGATAATAACATTTCATGTCATACAAATAAACACCAATATTGAGTTATTTCTGCTGGATGCGGTGGCACATGCCCGTAATCCTAGCACTCAGGACACTGAGGCAGGAGGATCTCAAGTTCAAGGCCAGCCTCAGCAATTTAGTGAAACCCTGTTTCAAAATACAAACAAGAAAGGACTAGGGATTTTGCTCAGTGGTAAAGGCCCTTGGGTTCAATCTCCAGTACCCCAAAAACTGCAAATAACCAAAAAAAAAAAAGAGTTATTTCCACAATGTGCAAAAATCATTTTAGGAAAAAAAATGCATGCAGATAATCTTTATTTTAGTAGTCTTGTGAACCACTCAAATATCTTTTTTTTTCTTCATGAAAAATTTCAGCAAGTTATCACTCAGACAACTATGGGATTGGTGAAATTCAAGAGCAAAGATATGGACACTCATTATGGGAAAGCAACTTTAAAAACAACAAAATATTTGATATTATCCTTTGGTTCAAATATGGTTAAGAATGACATGCTTAAATAGTTTAGTGTTGAAATAATTTTGAAAAGGGAAGAAAATATTGAATCATCTAACCAACACACAAGTTTAGACCTACCCACTTTTTATGTGGTGTATTTATTTATCTGAAGAAAAGCTTTGTTAATCTTTTAAAAATTTTTTAAAATTTTATTTATTCTAATTAGTTGTACATGACAGTGGAATGCATTTATATATTTTGGTGGAAAACAAATAGAGTGTAATCTCTCATTTTTCTGATTATACATGTTGCAGGATCACATTGGTCATGCAGTTATACATGTCCATGAGGTAATAATGTCTGTTTAACTGTACTATCATTCCTTCTCCCATACCCCTTTCCTCCCTTCACTCCCCTCCGTAATATAAAGAAACTCTTCCTTTTCCCCTCCATTGTGAATTAGCTTCCGCATATCAGAGAAAACATTCAGCGTTTGGCCTTAGACTTTTTGGGTTTGGCTTATTTCATTTAGCATCATATTCTCTAACTCCATTCATTTACCAGCAAATGCCAGAATTTCATTCTTCTTTATAGCTTAGTCAACTTTGTTAGTCTTATGATGTGCATCAATAGGGCTAGAGGAACTTGAAGCCTGCAGAGGGTATTTACTCTGAAATACAATCAGTAGCTTTAACCCACTTTTCCTTGTATAGGAAGCTATTACCTACGTAATAGCTTGTATTACCTACATTTCTAGTCAATTTAGTGAGGGTAAAAACCTTCTTTTGTTAAGATTAAATCTATGAAAATTAGAACAAACAAATCCACTTTAATCCTGCAGGGCCATGAGACATCATCTACTTAACAAATACATTACTTCACACCCCCAAATTAGGTTAAATTATGACATGAGCAAATAGAAATTTGGATTTGTGAAAAAATAAAGTCATAAAGATGCACTTAATTTTGTGAACTTCAGGGCAGTTTGAGTAGGTTCCTGGTTACCTCCACATGGAATGGGGCATCCCTTAACCACATGGAACTTTAAATTACAGTTAATGAAGGGAGGGGGGTGGGGAGGGGAATAGGAAGGACAGTAGAACAGCAGAATTAATTGGACATAACTTTCCTATCCTTGTATTTGAACATATGACCAGGGTAAATCTTCATCATGCACAATCCCAAGAATAGGATCCTAATTAGAAGAAGTTATACTTCATGTACATTACTGGAAGAATTCATGCATGTGCAATATGCCAAAATACATTCTACTGTCATGTATATCTAGAAAGAACAAAAAAAGAAAAAAGAAAAAAAATCACTGCTAAGAGTTAAGGCATGTGAAAGAAGAGCATCTCTGTTAAAGTCCCACCTTCATCTGTAGAGCTTCAAAACTAATTCTAAGGTGCCTGGGAAAATATTCATGTGTGAGAAAGCAGGTATGGGACTGCACCTGTGACAATATGGAGACAGTGGGAAATAAGTTTGCAAAGACCATATGCAAGCAGGCTACAAGACTAAATTCTATCTCAGAAGCATGAGTTGCACTCGATCAGCAAGAATATTTATTTTGATGAATAGTAAGCCAGGTATCTTGGATATAAAATGTGTGTTAGTCTATAGCAGTGAGTCCAGGTAAAGATTTAATTTGATATCTGCTCATAGGGTAAAGAACTGTGAACTTTTCAGTCTTATCTGAGTTCTCCAAAGAAATAGAACCAACAGGATCTCTCTCTCTCTCTCTCTCTCTCTCTCTCTCTCTCTCTCTCTCTCTCTCTCTCTCTCTTTCTATGTTTCTACTTCTCTTTATATACACATCTCAATTTGTTTTAAGAAATTACCTCAAAGAATTGAGTAGACTTGTGAGGTCCAAAATCAAATTGTGTAGAAGAGCAAGCTGGAGACTGAGACAAGAGTTGGGGTTTGCATCCAAGGAAAGCCAACTGGCAGAATTCCTTGCTGTCTGGTGAAGGTAAGTCTATGTTCTGTTAAGACCATCCACTGATTGAAAAATGCCCACCCACATGGTGGAGAGCAATGTGCTTTAATAAAAGTCTGGTGATTTAAATGTTATTTTAATCCAAAATTGTTCTTATAGAAACCTCCAGGACAATGTTTGATCAAATATATGGACACCATGACACACTCAAGTAAACACATAAAATTAACCATTACACCTAAATCTTTTCCTATGAAATTAGGATGATTCCTATGAGAAAGGAAGGTAAGGGTAATAGTGGTCACCATATAAAATATGTCTCTTTTTAAATTAAAATGGGGTCACTTTAGAGACCATTCAGTTGTTTTCCAGGAAAAAAGAAAAATGCTAATCTCAACCTCTTCAATTACATCATTTGCGACTGTTAAAAATATAATCTTTTTATTTTTTTTTTATTAGCTGAGCCCAAAATTAACTCAGAAACTTAAGCTAGTGAGAGAAACATTTGTGTTTCTAGAGAAAAAAAGAAGCAGAAAACATAAACTAATCACTGGAGAGGGCCATCCTGGATATTGATTATGGAGCCATCCAGGGCAAATAAAACCCTTGTACCAGGGAAGAGGAACTTGCAGGATCATGTAAGGGGAATCTTAGGTGAAATAATGTACTGGTGAAAGGACATTACCAGCCTCTACCCCCCACATCTTCACCTGATATTTCTCCAATGTCTGGGTTATAGAGGGTGCACTGTCGCCTAGAGAAGTCGCCATGCTGGACGAGTGGAGGGTCACATGCTGGAACTCACCACCTGGCAGGGAGGAACAGAGATAGCAGAAGACACTTGCTGATATGTCAGACCCCTTGCTCCCTCCGCCCACATGTCTTTAATTGGAGCCTCTGATGTTTGAATATAGTTAGCCCTTTAGGTCTCTCATGTGATCCTTAGGTTCCAAGGACATAAACGAATATGCTAGAGATGACACACTGAAACCATCCTAACAATCTGACAGGCAACCAATTTTAGTATCATTCAAGGGGAAAAAGGTGTCATAGCTTCACATGTTAAGTGTAGCTACAAAACAGCTTTGCTCCCTGGCATCATGTTATCAACATAATAATTGGAAAACTTTTTAAATTTCCTTCATTTTCCAGATGAAATTGTGAACTCAGGTGCTAAATGACTTATTGAGCTCTCTCAGGAAATAAGTGGAAAAGTGTAGATTGAGGCTGTACATAGGTTTCAACATCTTAGTGACTCGATCAGCTCACTGAAAATAAGCCAGAGTTATGAACAATTTTGAAAATATGATTTCGTTATTGTCAAAGGGATTACCTATCAGAAAAGAAATTTTTCTCCCACTGTTACCTTGTAAAGACTTCTGTACAAGTCTTTTGTACGTGATCATTTTACTTCCAGATGTCTCAGCCTTTTTAGGATTCCCTGATAAAATCATGAATGTTCATTGGGTGGGACAACACCAGTATTAATAGGGGGAAATAAAAAATATCACATGTTTTGTGTATCATCAGCATCCCTTTGTTTATGTGGAAGCTCCTCTCTCATTTTATTCATCAACGACCCATGCAATTAAAACCTGGGAAGATGGTTGTCAATGTATGTGGAACAGTTATGGAAATCAAGGCCAAAATATGCATTTAGAATCGATCTCCATATATCTGGAAAGAACAAATGTATCTTGGTACCACATCGGTTTTCAACCTACAACCACTACTTTGTGACTTATAGTGAACAAAGGAGATTTGATAATGCAAACAAGACTCTGAAACTTATAAACAGAGGGATGAGATTCCATATTGACTAAGAAGAGAATGGGTCCATTCTTTTGAGAGGGGTGGTTTATTTTAAAAATATATTAAATAGGTGGTACATATTTACATTAATTCAACCTTTTACAAATATGATTTTTAGGGTTGATGTTAGATTGATTTAGTTAGGATTCCTGGTTTGCTTGAGATACAGCTTCAGAAGCACTTTTCAGATAAATCTGTTCATAATGACAATAGTCATTAGGAATGTTCTGGCCTTCTCAATATTGGATAAGAAACAAATAAAAACAAAACAAAAGAAAATCAAACATGAGGAAGCTTTAGTGTTAGTTTTCAAAAGGGTACTTTACTGTGTTGTTACATTATGATGAGGGGAATAATGTTACTCCTTGGCTCTTCAGATTATAAAGTTAGAGGGCTTGCTTTTAATTTGAAAGATGAAATCCAATGGACTGTCTAATTACAATGGATTATCTCTTTTAATTGTGAAGGAGGACACATAAAGGATTATCCTCTTGCATTATCAAAGGGCCTTGGACTGATCATCTATTTAGCTAACATGTCTGGGTCTTGATCCTGTGGTCAGTGGGACTGAGCATCCCACTAGAGAGATATTATAATAGGCAGTTGACAGAAGAGGGATTCATTTTCTTTTCCAGGTATCAGTAACTTAACCTCCAACCATCTCTAAACCATTATTGGGAATATAAGTGTGTAGGGAATTAGGAAGCCCAGAAAAACACACCTTAAAGCACAGTTTTTGCCTTAGGCTCAGCATGTGTGGTAGAGAAACATGTAAACATTTCAACACAGATCTTCCTTGCTGATGTTGGTTTTATCTTGTGTAATTAATGGCTCATTATATTTTAGCAGCTTTTCTAGGCAAAGTTCATCAGATATATTTTCTCATTTAATTTCAAACCTCAGTCTACTACTGACTGACATTTTAGAGGTGAATAAAATGAGGCTGTGGGAAGCACAAGAAGAGACTGAGGTCTCTGCTTCCTGGATCAAGATGGGAGCACTCATCTTACACATGCTCCTGCCAACACCTGCCGGCCTCCCCAGAACTGAGTCAAAGCAGGCCTCATGCCTTTGAACCTCCAGAACTCTGAGCTAAATAAATCTTTTCTCTTGTGAATTAGTTACCTCAAGTATTTTGTTACAGTAACTCAAAGCTGAGTAATGCAGAATCCATGTATCCTTCCCTAAAATGCTCCCATGGTAATATCTCATATAACTTTAACACAATATCTAGACTATGAAATTGAAATTGGTATGATATTGTTAACTAAACTATGGACAGCATCCAGTCACTACTAATTTCTTATTAATTTTTAATGTATAATTATGAGTAAATCATATCATGGCATTAGAAATTTATATGGGAAATTAACCCAGTACCAAAGGAAAACTGCAGGTAATTTACAGATGAATTTCTGTATAAGAATACACCAAACACCAAGAATGAATTTTCACTATAAGCATAACTGCAGAGTCTTAAGAAAAGCAGGTTGTAACACTTTGTGAATAGCTGACATTAAATAAAAATAGTCACATCACGGATCCAATTTTCTCTTAAGAGTAAGTGTTCAGTACATTCTTTAATATCAAGTGGTCAGTGCCAAGCTCATTTTACTTCCAAGTCATAAAGTTCAGAAGAAAAATGTGAAAATCAATCAAAGTAAAAATATGTTGAAATAAAGATGTATAAACAGATATATATTTTTGGAGTTGATTCCCTGAGACATGCATAGGTGAACAGCAAATATTTGAGGGTCTTATGCACTATGGCTGAAGCCTCAGGATAAACCAGAAGGATAGACTTGCTAATTTCCCTATCTTCTTCAGTAGTCCCAACCAACAGGAATAACCAGCAAAAATAATTCCTGGAATAAAAAAAAAAAATAGAGCTACTCAATGAACCTAAAAAAGTCTACCTGTATTTTGTTATTTTTCAGAAAAATAACATTCAGACTAGAAGAGGAAAAAAAGAAGTGCATGCACATTGTGTATTATTTTCAGCACTGCTAAATAGTTACCCTAGGATTTCTGCTATACATGGGCAGATCCCTATTAGTCAGTAGTTTATGTTTTTTAGGAAACACTTTCAAATAAATTGACCCATAATGATAGCACTCAGAGGAAAATAGGTGGTTTACAAAGAACTTCCATCCATTGGGAATTTTTTGAGGGATTAAGTGGAAGTGTGGAAAGGTGAAGGTTCACTCTATGGTCATCAATAAGGCTTAACAAGCTATTGCCTCTTCATCTTTACAAGACAAAAAAGTCAAGAGGAATTGGAGAAGGGTGGTTCTCTGTGGAGAGTACAATCTATCAGGCACTGATTTTCAGTCTCAAGGTTTTTTCCTCAATATAACTGTTTTGTGTTTATGAAATCAACTTCTTTTCTTCATTTTTTTTTCTTCCTTCTTTCCTTTGACCTTGTCATTCCTCTCCTCAGATCAATGGCTTCACTTATTTCATCATAAAACCCCATTACATTAATGTGTTCCTCCATCCTCTTGATTATGGTGGTGACTCTGTAAGGACAGAGATCATATGGTGTGGTCTCAATATTTGGGAGAGTGCTCACCACACTGCTAATCTGTAGGAAAGCGACTGTCAAGTGAGCAGGTGCGACTAGAACAAAAACAAAGCAAGAATCTGTAAACATCATGAGTGTCACATGCCCTGCTGGAATCTGGATCTCAAGGAGAATAGTTCTTCCCTGAAGTGAGGTAGAGGGAAGGATGTGGGCTTCCCATCTGGGTAACTGTTATCTTACTTCAGGTCCTTTACATCTCCACCAGCAGTTCTTCTCTTTCACTTTGATACCAGTGAATTTCTTCTTCATATCTGGTATCATAAAGACCAACTTTCTTCCTTCCATGGAAAAATCTCATGGGAATACAGTTCAACATCCATTCATCTGAGAATGTGCTTCAACATAACATCTTACAATATGATGACCAGTGACCAATGCCGTGAGCTTTGGATTTTAGTCCTAATGGGTCACTTTACATTCTATGTGAATTTGGTCCAGTTCTCACAGGTAAAATGTATGCAGCAATGTGCTTATCATAGTATTATTGCAAACATTAAATAATATGATGCATAGGAATTGTTTAACTCAACCTGAAACATTATAACACATACTGTTTCTTCCAACTTTCTTTTTCTTTACTTTTCTAATCTTCTCTAATCAATTTCACTTTCTCTGAACTTTCTTCACATTTTTCTCTCAGTTCCCTTTTATCAAAAACTATGTATATGTCTGTAACTTGTTGCATAGAATGAATTTAAAATTAATATCTTTTAGTAGTACAATATCATATTTTGAAGGTGGTATATCATCAATGAAGAAAGTAGTTCTTAACTTGGAAGAAAGTATCTTCAAGAGCAACAGCCTAAATGGGAACCCTTCTTTGGGAGAATTAGTTTTGTCTTTGAGAACCACCTAATGCCATTTATAATATGTAAGAGTCCAGTGGTGGTTCTTATTCCTTGGCAACCCTTTGAAAATACTTGGAGAAATGTAAAAATAGTCTGATTCCTAGATCCCATCTCATACCAATTAATTGAACTCACTGGGTATTTGGGCCATAGCAAAGATTTCTAAAGTGACTTTTCAGTTGACTCTAGTAAGGTAAAAGATATATTTGCAATATTAATTAGAATTACCTGAGTGCCAAGATTCATGTGTTGGAGGCTTGATCCTTAATGTGGCACCAAGACAGGTGGTGGGACTTTAAGAGGTGGGGCCTCTTAAGAGAGTTTTAGGTCATTAGGGATCAGTTCTTGTTCCAGAACAAGCCTGATCCCTGAGTCACTCTCTGGTTTCCTGTCTGGTGATGTGATCTCTTCCTCTCACCTGTGCTCCTAATTGTGATCCTATCTGGCATAAAGCCTTCACCAGGGCCAATCTGATGCTGATATCATGCCCTAAAGTCTCCAGAACCCTGAGCTAAGTAAACTACTTTTCTGTATTAAGTTGCCTTATTCAGATACTTCGTTATAGTAACTTTAAAACTGACTAATACACTGAACTAATTATTGAGGTATTTACCGGGGGTATGTGATTTTTAAAGCATGTGAATTTCTGGTCACTAACAAAATTCACTAGATATGATTTTCTGAAAGGGTCAATATTTTTAATAAGCATCTCAGCTGATGCATATGTACCATGAAGTTTGCTGGCCAGTAATCAAAATTTCTGAAATTGCAACCTCTCTCAGATTTGTGATCTCCAACTTATTAATGTCTCTCTTATTACATTTTTGTTTCTATGACAGAATGCCATACACTGTGTAATAACTCCCAAAGCAGAGCAATTTATTTCTCATAGTTCTGGAGGCTAAGAAGTCCAAGGTCAAGGTGCAACATCTGCAAGGTTCTTCTTACTTTATCAGCACACAGGGAGGAATGCCATGTCCTCACGTGGCAAAAGGTAGAAAAGAGAGTTAGCAGAATGGGGTGTATGAAGCCCCTTTGGTAATAACTTAATCTCGTTCACAAGGAAGGAGTCTTCACACACTCTTAATGTCCTGAACCTTAACAGGATTGCACAAGCAACATCTGAATATGGGCAAAAGTCATTCAAACCATAGCAACACATTTGATGGGTTATTCATTTAATCTGTAGCTCCCTCTTAGTGCTGGACTCTGACTATCCTTTTCATTATAGAGGTCACAGAACAGCTTTTCAAGGGCAGTGAAATCCTCATCCACTCTGGTAGGAACCAACTTTCTTAACCTGACTATTTTGGATCTCATGGGAGACTCTGCAAATATCGGTCAAGTTCCTTAAAGCAGATATTTGTGACTTAATGTCTCCAGGAATCGGTTTTCTTATCAGTAAAGGACTGAGCCTCTGTAATTTGCAGGGAGATTGGAGGCAAATAAATGTTTGAGGTCCTGCCACAGAAAATCCTCAATGCATGTTAGCAACAGTCTCCTTTTATAGTGACTTCAGTTGTCCTTTAATTCCTGTAATTAAAAAGCATCAATAAGATTCACCAAAAAGAACAAGTTCTGCACTGTGAAAATAATTTAGTCACTTTATAAAACAGCTAAATCTTATGTATAAATATATACATATATGTATCTCACCATATGTTTAAAGATGTATGCATTTATAATTATATATATACATATATATACTTTGCTATATGCAGTTTATTCTTTAGTCATTTTACACATATCCCCATGAACTATAAGAAGAGTAGAGTTAGAAACACATGGACCTTAATTGGAAGTCTCCCATCACTGGGATATTTGAAAAGCCTAGATACAAAGATAGATGATCAGGTAGTTCTAAGCATGCAGTGACGAGATTATAAACTAGCTCAGATGTTACTGTGTTAGAATTCCCCCTGAATCATTCTGAAGTAGGAGAGCATGGAAATTTCACCTAACTTCCCTTCGGTTGCTTTCTTTTCTATAGACAGTATATTGCTTGATCTACATAAACATGTTGTGAGATTTAAATAATCTAACACGTGTAAAGCTCTTGGCTAATGTCTACTGACAACCTGGTAGGTGTTCGCTATTCTGCTATATTAGAAAAGCACTTAGCAAACTCCTTGGTATAAAGTAACAAATAGCATGTTACAGCTGAATTGTGCCTCTCTCAAATTCACATGTTGAAGTTCTAACCCTCAGTACCTCCGAAGGTGACTATTTAGAGGTTTATGAAGAGGTGATTAAGTTGAATTGGGGCCCTTTGGGTGAACCCTAATCCAATCTGACCGATGTCCTTATAAGAGGAAACCTATACACACAGGAGGCACCAGGAATAGGAGAACATAGAGGAAAGACCACCCAAAGACCCAGGAAGTAGGCTCCTGCTGCAATAATCCCACTGAGTGGAATCATCCAAGCTGGGGTGCTCCAGCTGGGAACAACTTTCAGTGATATCCATATGCCTCATTCTTGACATGCCAATTACTGGAAGCACATCAGCTCCTTCTACTATCTTAGCTATGAAAGTCAATCTCATGAGTTTGTGAAGTTCAGCTCTCATTTCCTTATGGGGTCTCTAATTTCAGTACTGGCGAACAACACTCTTCAAGAGAAGTTGTTCTCTTTCACTCTACCCCTTTTGTTTTGATTGAATATGTATAGAAACAGAGAATTTACTCCAAGTTCTAAAACTTTACAAAGATATCTCTGATGTTTTTCCCTTATTCTCTGGGATGTGCTCACCTATAAACTGGAGACTGGCATTGGTCTGAGACCAAAGGACCCGGTTAACCTAAGTTGTTCATAGGGTTCCTGCATCAACAGTGTAATTGCTTTTCACAATTTTAAGGACTATCATACAGTGCTTTCAGATTCAGGCCTGATACTCTGCCAGCAGGAAATCTTTATTAGCATTGTGTTATACTGGCCATAAATATGAGGATGAAGAACTTAAAGTTCTAAATCTCTAAGAATGGATACAACTTTCTTTTGTTATAGAACATTGCAATGTGTGAATTTCAAACACACTAGAGGGGCCAGAGAAGGCTTTGTAAAACATTTATTTTCTTATTGCCCTTAAAAGGAAGAGAAAATATTTTGACTTTAAATATGCACTGAAAAATTGAGTAAAAGTAAATATTTTCCCTATACACCGCTGTTTTGAAAAGTGCCCACAGATGTAATTAAGACCTGCTTGCGATGAAGAACACACATATTTTACTTGTGTATTTCCAAAGGATAGTATAAATTGGTACTTCTTTCCGAACAATTTAAAAGATACTCTATTATCATCCGGGATTGAGATGCATTTTTTTATTTACAAAAGGTGCCTGTCTCCCACTTCCTAGGAATATGTGTCTGATTTATGTGGGATAAACAACCCTGTTTGAAAATTATTGGCTGATTTAGATCACAATGACTTTAAGGCGATGATTCCTCTTGCAGACACCAGATATTTGCTTAAATGTATTCTATGAAGAAGATTCAGCTAAGCATGACTCTTATTAGATAGTTCTGGGAAAGTAATTGCTCGGGCACTCCTGTTCTCTGTTACCATAGTACCACATCTGATGACTCACCCGCGCTCTCCCTCCACAGAGACGCCAAGTTCCTCTGTGTTCTCCATCACCTGCAGCTTTCTGACGGAAATGGATACAGGGTGTCAATCTCAGACTTCTTATTTAGTTCTCGGTTGTAGTTGGACTCCCATTATCCACAGTGCTCAAATTCTGAACTCCATAATTGTTAAAAGAGGTTGAACAGACAGATGTGTTCCCCCAGAGAGCCTTTTAAACTTTCACTTCTCTCTCTTATTCTCTTTCTCTCTCCTGCTCTCACTTTTTAATGCATGCCCATAACATCCAGGTCACACTGACAGTGATTAGAAATCACAGTTAAACAGGGATGCATAATGTGGTAGAAAGAATATATGACTTGAACAAGGACTGTCCCAAGATCATGCTCTTTATTTGCTATTGAAACAAACTTCCCCTTTCTTCATTCTGTTTCCTGTCTTGGAAAATGGACAGAACAGTACCTCATCAGGAGCATGCGAGTGTCCAGTGAGTGCAGAGAGGACAAGAGCTCTCTGGGTATTTCATTCTCCCGGGGATTCTGCAATGTCAGAGCTGGAGGTAGATGAGAGGAGTCACACCTGAGGAGGCTGAGATGTTGCATGTCCAAGGCCCTTTGAGGGTCATAGTTGTGGAGCAGCAGTGAGGTGGCTGAAGGAGCTAAAGAACACACAGGGAAACAAGAAGTCAGCTAGAGGGGTCAGAGTAGATTTATTGTTCACGGTGACATTCCATGCGTGAGTCCTCTGGCAAGCGTGTGCCAATCTAATTCTCGCCAGAAGCCCAAAATTAAAACACTATCATTATTATTTTTTCTTTTACAGGGGAGGTAACTGATAATAAGTTGCTAAATACGTGACCAAGAGTCACATAGAAATAAAATGTGCCATGGATCTTAGAGCAAAACCCATAGGAGACAAATTTAGATCATGTGCTCTTAATAATTGTGCTAGTCTCTAAGTCACAGAACTAAGGCAGGTAAGAGGGTCAGATTCAGCAATGGGTGAAAAGGAAGCAAATAGAAAAGCAAAACATCTCTAATGATCTTACTTTTCCTTTCATTTGCTTAGCTTATTATTTACTCATTTATTTATTTTTGGTACAGAGGCACTTTACCACCAAATTGCATCCTCAGCCTTTTTCATTTATTTATTCTTTTTTTTTAAACATTTTTTAAATTATTTTTTTATTTTTACAGATTGCATTTTGATTCTTGAGAAAGGGACTCACTAAGTTGTTTAGGTCCTCCCTAAGTTACTGAGGCTGGCCTTGAATTTGCGATCCTCCTGCCTCAGCCTCCTGAGTGACTGGGATTACAGGCATGTGCCACCGCACTTGGTCTGCTTAGCTTATTTTAAAACTGTATAAAACTTATAGAAAAGTTTTAAGGCCATTGGATTTTTAAAATTTTGCTTGAAAAATTGTGTGAGTAAGTTGTGGATATGAGGCCCATCATTCTCCAAAACCTTTTGTACATGTCCTGCAATGGTACCCCTTCCTACACACAGGACGCACATCTAAATCCGAATGTTAACCACTTCACATGAATAGAGTCATTCCTCAGTGTGCATAGAGGATTGGTTCCAGTGCCACGATAGGTTCCAAATTCCAAAGATGCCTGAGTTCTCTATAAACCATGGTGTAGAATTTGCATCTAGCCTACACAAATCCTTTGCATCATCTCTAGATTACTTACAATACCGAAGCCAATATAAATGCTATGTACATAGGTGCATTATAGTTTGTTGTTTAGGAAATAAAAAGAAAAAAATCTGCATAGTTAGTACATACAATTTTATTTTTCAGAATATTTTTGATATTTTTCTTTTTTAAAATTGGTTCTTTTTAGTTATACATGAAAATAGAATTCATTTTGACATAATCATAAAAGGATGGAATATAATTTGTTCTAATTTAGTCCCCAGTACTTTTCCTTCCCCTCCCCATTTACCTCTCCCCATTCCCTTCCCTCTGCCCAACTGATCTTTTAGCTATTTACTTATAGTATTTTTTAAATTAGTGTCTTGATGTACATGATGGTGAGAGTCACTGTGGTATATTCATATATGTACATACTACAGTGATGCAGCCACATCAATGTTTACAGTAGCACAATTCACAATAGACAAGCTATGAACCTAACCTAGATGCCCTTTGACAGATCAATGGATAAAAGTATATGATATATATACAACAATGGAGTATTACTCTGCCATAAAGAAGAATGACTTTAAGGCATTGCCAGTAAATGGATGGAACTGGAAACTACCATGTTATGTAAAAGAAATCAATCGCAAAAAGCCAAAGGTAGAATGTTTTCTCTAATATGCAGAAGCTAATTCAGAATATTTTGGAAGTTGATTGAAACCTTGAATATAGAGTCTAGTGATACAGCCAGCCAACTACTATTGAATTTTCAGACTAAAGTTTTGCTAATAGATTCAAAAGTGCCCTTTATAGAAAAGAGAGCTAATCAGCCTAGAGTTTACTTTTCACATCTCCATCCTCTCCTTTAATCTAAAACTGTTCTTCAGTCTTACTGTGCCATTATGCAACTTTAATGATTTTAAAGATTACAAGCCAGTTATTTTGGAGAATGTCCCTTGCTTTGGGTTTATCAGATAACTTCCTATGATTTGGTTCAGGAATGCATACCCAGCAAGAGAACCACAAAGTTGGAGTTGCATTCTTCTCATTGATTCTTATCACATAATGCTCAGTTTTGATGTTCCCATTGCTGGTTGGTGTTTACTTGCATTACTAGGTAAAGACAATGTCCAGCAGATTTCTCCTTTGAAATACTTTGTTTTCCCTTTACAATTACGATTTTATAGAGTTGTTGAAATGAAGCACATAGTCCAGTTCTCATAAAATTTGCAACCCATTATTCAAATGCAAATATGCATTTATTATTTCCTATTTTATTGAATGGATTATAATTTCTTGGTATTATTACTATTTTGACCCCCATTACTCCCAGATTTAGTCAGCGGCAAGTCTTCAATGAAGCATCTGTGTCCGTCTGTAGCGCTCCATTGCCTGTTAGTTCCTACTTACTTCTGAACAAGGTGTTCCAGGTCATTGCTCTCCTCCACCTGCTTGGACTCTATGCCTTGCTTTATAGGACACAGCAACCTTTACCTGACTCAGACACTTTCGTTTTCAGTCCCACCAGAGAAGGATGGACAGAGTTTTGATAGGTCCTGCAACTAGAAAAGAGAATTTTGGACAATTGATACAGCAAAGAGTTCAGACAGGGCACTATGTGTTGAAAACCACTCTTCTATCACATTAAATCTTTATAAAGACAGTTCCCTCTTCTCAGGAAGTAAGGCTAGAGAGAAGGACTGGATCCGGTTTGTGAAGGACAGTGAGTTTTTACTGAGCACAGAAAGTATATCTGCTAAATTAGGTCCCCAAGAAACATTTATCAAATAAAATTTAAATAACTCTGTTGAAGTATCTAAACTCATCAGTGAGGAATGGCTTGGAGACTGATGTAGTCCCTGAATCCTAGAAATAAGATTTGATTGCTGAGTGAATTTCCTCACTTTTGAAACTGGAAAATTACAGATTCTTCAAGTTTCTGCCCCTGCCTCTTGGGAATCTTTTCTCCTTCCCAGTCATCTTTTAAGTTAGATGGTCCCTAACAATTTTTCCCGCAACCCTTTATGCATGTTTGTATCTGAACACTGAATCGTTAAGTTTAGAATTAATGGTTTGTGACCAAAAACAAAACAAAACAAAACAACAACAACAAAAAAACAAATAATCTGTTTTGAAAAAGATAGGAAGTTGTTCTTTACATAACGATTACAGAGTTTCTTAAACTTCAGAATCTGTCCTTCCAGGCGGCTACCTGAGAATCTTCACGTGTCACCTTAGAGGCTAATACGACTCCTTGTGCTCCAGCTACTTTCTCTATATCCTGCAAATCAAAAAAGTGGGGGAAAAAATGGTCTTCCTCTCTACAAGGATGATTCTTTGAAATTATGCATAAAATCACATTTTTTTTTTTTTTTTGGCAGTAGTACAGATTCAACCTGGGGTCTCACACACACTAGACAAGTGCTCTTACCACTGAGCTAAATCCATGTTCCTTTTTAAAATTTTATTTTGGGACAGGGTCTTAGTTGCTGGGGCTGGCCTTGACCTTACAATCCTCCTACCTCAACTTTCTGAGTAGCTGGGATTACAAGTGTGTGCTACCATGCTCAGCATAAAACTACAGTTCCAATTAATTTACCTGAAAGCATTTACAAGGCCAAACTTCTTGTCTTATTCTTGCTCCTGCTGCTGTAACAGAATATCTTAGACAGACTGGATAATTTATAAGCAACAGGAGTTTATTTCTCACACTCTGGAGGCCGACAAGTCAAGGATGAAGGCATGTGTTGGTGATCAATGTCTGGTGAAGGGTACTAGGTGCCTCTGTCCTGACTGGTAAGGGAGCAGAAGGTGGGAGGGAAGAATGCTGTGTGCACAGAGAGCAAAAGACATGAACAGTGGTGAAAGGGCAAGAGGGACTAGGATATTCCCCTTCGTGTCTTATGTAAGGACATTAAGCCCGTTCACAAAGGTGGAGCCTTCCAGCCTGATCGTCACTGTAGAAACCCACCTCTTAATGCCCTTATTGTGGGAGGTACCTCCAACATGCATTTTAGAGAAACACCATGAACCCTATTGAATCACTGCATTGAAGGGTAGAAAATGCAATTTCAATGACTTGTTTCCTCTAGTTTATATAAAATATAAAATCAGGGTTTCCTTTCCCAAGAAGGAGGAGAGGAGCAGATATAGAGGGACAGCCTGTGCTGAGGACATTTACTGGCATACACGTCAACAGCATAGGTTTATATGTCCATTGCTCCTAGGTTGACTTGTTTATTTCTCATATTTACTTAATATATTTATTCACTGAACTAACGTATATTCTGCATCAACTATAACTTACAATTTCGGTGTAATGTAGGGGGAGGGAATTGTCTGTATATTGAAAACTATGTTATGAGTTCCTCTAATATATGAATAAATCAATCATAATTTTCCCTGCACGGTGTCCCAGCACCTTCAGCAGTCTGCAGCATAGGATCAACAGTAAAAAAAGAGTCATTAGTTAAGTGAGGGGAAAATGGTAAAAGCAACATGGAGTTCTGCAGAAATTAATATTAAAGGCCCCTACATAGTGTAGAAGACAATGGTCCAGTAGATGAAGGCAGAGTTCTTGGGTTTACCTTCTACCTCTGTCACTTACTAAGTGGCCTTGGGGAAGTCATTTAACTTTCTTTAGAATAGGAATAATAATAGCTATTCCTCATAACTGTTTCAGGAGGATCAAAATTAGATTAAATGTGGCAGGTGCATAGAAGAGCAGTAAATTATACACACTCAAGCATTTCATCTTTCTCGAGGAACAGGTATTTTTTCTTCTTGTTTTTACACTTCACCTTAAGATCACACCATTTCTTCTGAGCCCAGTTCAAACCCTTTGGTGACAGTGCCAACAGTCATCCATCGCCAATTGGTAGAATCCACACACATAGGACAAAGATAGAAATAATACACTGCTCTCTGTGCTGATGTCATTGCTACCAATTGCTTAGTCAAAACTCTTGCCAAAAGAAAACATCATTTTCAAATGGGGTGATATTTTGCTGCTTACATGAAAGCTCTTTCCTAGCTGGAAATTGTGATGATTGTATCATATAAAGACTTCCAAAACAAATCACAATGAGCTTGGTGAGGAAGGTAAAAGAACCTGGGGAAGATTAAAGGGTTGTATGCAATGAAGAGAACACTATCAGAACTTTTCATTTCTCCTGCATTTAAACTCCAGAAACCCTGAAGTCTTTCACAAAATTATATTTTCTTTTGTCTTTCCATCTTTTCCTCATAAAAAAAATCTACTTTTCTTTCTTTCTTTCTTTTTCTTTCTTTCTTTCTTTCTTTCTTTCTTTCTTTCTTTCTTTCTTCCTTCCTTCCTTCCTTCCTTCCTTCCTTCCTTTCTTCCTTCCTTATCCCCCCCACTTCTCTGTATTTCTTTCTTCCTTTCATCTTTTTTCTTTTCAGAGCAGGAGAAAAGAAAGGAGTGATTAGCTGCTATAAAGGAGGGTTATCAAGAAAATCAATGAGCTCCATATTATTCTGCCACAGAACATGAAAGAAAGTAGGAAGAGAGATGAAGTTTTGGGAGAGAAGTAAAGAACCAGTGCATGCTGGATGCCTGTGGAGTATTTGAGTTATTGCCAAGTGATAGCTCAAAGCCCAGTATCTGAGGTTAAGGAGTCAGTGTTCAATCTTATTATGTCTACCGCTTACTCCCTGAGCCACTTTAAGAAAGTTAATTAACATATCTGTGCCTCAGTCACCTCCTCTGCAAACTTGGACTAATACCTACCTAACAGGCTTACAAAGTAATCACCCAAGTCTGAGAGAGAACCTGGGCAAAAAACATTAGGTGTTGAAATCTCACTTAACAAAGAAAGTGTCGACTGAGAGAAGTTCTGGGTTAAAGTCTCAGAGAGAAGACATAATATGAATTTGAATACAAGTCTGTAGAACCCCAGAGCCAACAACCTTAACCTTTACCACTTGACTTAGCTCATCAAATTCACCTAATAAACAAATAAAGAAATAAGTGCTTGAGATCTATCTCCTGATATATTCCTTTGTCATTACTTCCAAACTTCCTCTAGTGTTTTTTTTTTTTTGTTTTTTTTTTGCAGTACTAGGGATTGAACTCAGGGCCTTGTGCTTGCGAGGCAAGCACTCTACCAGCTGAGCTATCTCCCCAGCCCCTTCTAGTGATTTTAAATGCAGCTATGCTTGACAAGCATTGCACTTAAATTTAGTTCTTAGGACTTCGTATGTATCATACTCACTGGGAGAGTTTGATGAATGACAGGTCTCCAGATTCAACTCCCTCATTCAGGAAGCCTTGTGTGGGATAGCGAGCCAGGAATGCTGATGCTCATCTGGGAACTTCACTGTGAGAGCCCCTGATCTGGTGGTTGCAGCTCTAGCTAAGAGGAATGCTTTTCCAGAAACAGACCTGATCATACAGTCAGGCTCCACTGACCTGCAGACAGCCTCAGGTAGGTGTGAGCTCACGGTAAGGACAGGTGGGAATTAACCTGCACCTCCAACATAGTGCCAGCAGTCGGACTTTCCTTTCACCATTTCTCATCGACTCAGCTTCCAAACCAGTTGCTCTGAAGAAAGAAGGCAGATTACCCAACTGCACTTGAGCAAACGAGTTTCTGAGTATTGGCTAACCATTTTGTGTTGGTTGGTGAGGTGACATTACACTGTCCTTGAGACATGGGTAGAGTCACATTATTCACAACAATGCTTGCACTGGTTTATGGAAGGCACTCACAGGGGTTTGACTGGTGGTGGCCATTGTGACAGGAAGGCACCCAGTGGAGAAAGAGCTTGGACGGAGAATTGTCCTCCTTGGAGGTCCTTGGAGGACAATTCTGCATTAGAAATGAAACTACCACAGCATTTGATCTCTGGGAAAAAATAAACAAGTCCATTATAATGGGTTCAATAATTATCAGACCTCTGTACTTGACTGAAATGACTTAGAAATGCAGACGATTGCTATACTGAAATATATTCTCATCTGACAATGAAAAAATTCAGAAATAATGCCTTAAGAAAGGCTTTGGAAAGACTAGTTGTGATTTTCTGCCATTGGCAGTAGTCATCAAATTACTTTTATATGTCATATGCTGTATGGCAAATATAGGGAGGTGATTAGGTTTAAGAGCAGCCGCACTTGCAAAACTGAGTTAAAATTTCTTCTCTGGTATTCTACAGCACCCTGAAACTGGTCACCACATGGTACCCGGCCAAAATTCAATTCCTAATCTATAAACTGGCAATGATGACATTTAATTTATAGGATGGTTGAAATGATCCAGAGGGGTAACATAAAACAAGCACTTACTATGTAGAAACTTATACGTAATTTCTAACATCATTTATTGAGAATTTATTATTTTGTTATGAGTATCATATACTCAAACTAATAATCTTTGTTTCATGCACAATGTATAATTCAGAAAATATTTGCGAATGCATTGAGCCGACATGTAGTGGGTGCTTTTGTAAGGGCTTGGTTTTATCTCTGGTTATTGAGTTTTCATGGAATGAAATGGCTTTCATCTTAAGCACAAAGGTGGGGAGTATCGTACATTGATTTATTCAACAACAGAAGCAAAGTGAGCAAGCCAGAGGAGAGAGGAACATAGATGGAGTTGTCAGAAACAGCTCCCATTCTAAGAGACTCATTTTTCTAATGTGATAATTGCTATTTATTTTATAGGCTTGCACATGACATATCACTGCTGAAACTGCTTCTGATTCTACTTTTATTATTAACCTTACTTTTCAATTCTTTATCAACCTTGGGCAAGACTATTTTCCTCTTCATAGCATCAATAGAAAACCTGGTTCAAGTTTGCTTTAAAAGAAATTAATCTCAAAGCTATTCCTACATTTTAAAAGGACTTTGCATGAGAATGTTAATAGCTGCTATTAGGCTTAGAATCAGCCCTTCCCTAAGAGGGAAACAAAAGTGCAGGTTTAGTTTCATTCGATCAGAGAAATTAATAGGATAACTATGAAATGCTGCTACAGAGCAGCCTGGTGCAGAGAAAGCCCAGGCAGCACTGGTACGCTCAGCTCTGGTGTCTTCTATCTGGATGGATTTGGGTGAGTTCCTTAAACTTTCTGAATCTCAGTTTATTTGTCTTTCAAATTCATTATCAATCCACATTTTGTTTCATGTCAGTCTCCTACACTGATTTTCTGAGCCACATGTATGCAAGGAAGGACAGCCGGGAAGGAAGGGAGGGAAGAATGAAAGAAGGTCTGAGATGGATGTAATGGAGAATGGTGCATGTAGTACCACAGGAACCCAAATTATGTCAAGAGAATGAGCAGAATATTTAAAATCAGAACCTGAAAGCTAGAGCCAAGGCTCTTCGTCACCAAAGTAGGGACTCATACACAGGTTTCACATTTGGGGCTCAGTAGAAGAGGAGTTCTTAAGAGTTTTCCCAGAGACAGGCATCAAAAGAAGGAAAGCAGGCATTGATTGAGTGCCTGCAAAGTTTGAAGCCTGAAATACAGTCACACTTAATCATCACAGTAGGCCTAGGAGTTAGACATTTCGATCTCCTGTGCTGCAAAGAGGAACTCAAGATGAACAGGGTTGATGGGAAATATCTGGGGTTGCAGCATTGTAGAAGAAAAATCCAATGATTACAAGCCAACTTGACTTCAAAATCTGCTCAGTAACGTCATAGGATTCTGTGCCCTATCTCCCCCAAATCTGGATAATTGAAAAATAATCCGGGGCGATCCAAGATGGCGGCCTAGAGGGAGACTGCACCCCCAGTTGCTCCAGAACCCAGGAGTTAAGAAGGGGAGGCATTGAGAGACTTGGACTGAAATACAGCCACGGGTGAGTCTGCCCACTGGGTAAAGCTCGGTCCGGGTGGCAGGCCCAGATAGAGGTGGCTTATCGGAGCCGGGCAGGGCAGGTAGAGTCATCCACAGGCAGCCCTACCCACTCCGGCGGTGGGCCCCGCCCACACAGCCAGCTTCTCCAGGTTCTTGGAACGGAACTGGCCCACTAGTGAGAGCCTTTCTGACCAGAACAAGCTCCGAGTCCCGGAGCCACTGCAGCGCAGCGTACCCCGGCAACGAACCAACAGAGAGCCTCAATCCGCAAGCAGCCTCTGGGATCAGGGCAGGGCAGCCAGAGACCTCTTCAGGCGGCTCTGCCCACTCCGGCTACAGGCTCTCTTCACGGGGTGATCCAAGATGGCGGCCTAGAGGGAGACTGCACCCCCAGTCGCTCCAGAACCCAGGAGTTAAGAAGGGGAGGCATTGAGAAACTCGAACTGAAATAGAGCCACGGGTGAGTCTGCCCACTGGGTAAAGCTCGGTCCGGGTGGCAGGCCCAGATAGAGGTGGCTTATTGGAGCCAGGCAGGGCAGCTAGAGTCTTCCCAAGGTAGCCTTCCACACTCCGGCAGTGGGCTCCTCCCACACGGCCAGGTGCAAGGTGCAGGCCCACAGTGAGAGCATTTCCGCACAGAGCCAGTTCCAAACCGTGGAACCAGTAGGGGGCTAGGGGCAGTTTTCTTCGGATGAGCTGCTTTATCAGATTCCTCCAAGACTTCAGGCTACTGAAGGCTGGGAGGTGATACACTGGAAATCTACCGGGACACTATAAGCCAATAGTGGAAAACTGCAATATCTCAGGGTTCCACTGACAACTGACCAATATGAGAAAACAAGGGAAGAAAATGTCCCAAACAAACCTAGATACTACATCAATAAAACCCAATGACAGCACAGCAGAAGAAATGTCAGAAAGGGAGTTCAGAATGTACGTAATTAAAACGATCAGGGAAGCTAATGAGGAGATGAAAGAGCAAATGCAGGCATTGAAGGAGGAGATGAAAGAGCAAATGCAGGCATTAAATGATCGCACCAATCAACAGTTAAAAGACCAAATATGGGAAGCAAGAGATCATTTCCATAAAGAGTTAGAGATACTGAAAAAAAAACAAACTGAAATCCTTGAAATGAAGGAAACAATAAACCAAGTTAAAAACTCCATAGAAAGCATAACCAATAGGATAGAACACCTGGAACACAGAACCTCAGACATTGAAGACAAATTATTTAATCTTGAAAGCAAAGTTGGCCAAACAGAAAAGATGGTAAGAAATCATGAACAGAATCTACAAGAATTATGGGATATCATGAAAAGGCCAAATTTAAGAATTATTGGGATTGAGGAAGGCTTAGAGAAACAAACCAAAGGAATGAAAAATCTATTCAATGAAATAATAACAGAAAATTTCCCAAATCTGAAGAATGAAATGGAAAACCAAGTACAAGAGGCTTATAGAACTCCAAACATACAAAATTACAACAGACCCACACCAAGGCACATTATTATGAAAATACCTAACATACAAAATAAAGACAGAATTTTAAAGGCCGCGAGAGAAAAGAATCAAATTACATTCAGAGGGAAACCAATAAGAATATCAGCAGATTTTTCAATCCAGACCCTAAAAGCTAGAAGGGCCTGGAACAACATATACCAAGCCCTGAAAGAAAATGGATGCCAACCAAGAATCTTATACCCAACAAAACTTACCTTCAAATTTGACGATGAAATAAGATCCTTCCATGATAAACAAAAGCTAAAGGAATTTACAAAAAGAAAGCTGGCATTACAGAACATTCTCAGCAAAATATTCCATGAGGAAGAGATGAAAAACAACGATGCAAATCAGCAACAGGAGGCGCTAGCCTAAAGGAATAGCCAAATAAAGGAGAAACCAAATCATGTCAAAAACAAATATGAGTCAATTGACTGGGAATACAAATCATATCGCAATAATAACCCTGAATGTTAATGGCCTGAATTCATCAATCAAAAGACACAGACTGGCAGATTGGATTAAAAAGAAAAATCCAACAATATGCTGCCTGCAAGAGACTCATCTCATAGAAAGAGACACCCATAGACTAAAGGTGAAAGGATGGGGAAAAACATACCATGCACACGGACACAGCAAAAAAGCTGGAGTATCCATCCTCATCTCAGATAATGTGGACTTCAAACCAAAACTAATCAGAAGGGATAAAGAAGGACATTACATGCTGCTTAAGGGAAGCATAAATCAACAAGACATAACAATCATAAATATCTATGCCCCGAACATTGGCTCATCCATGTACGTCAAACAAATCCTTCTCAATTCCAGAAATCAAATAGAGCACAACACAGTAATACTAGGAGATTTTAACACACCTCTCTCACCACTGGATAGATCGTCCAAACAAAAATTGAATAAAGAAACTATAGATCTCAACAACACAATCAGCAATTTAGACTTAACGGACATATATAGAATATACCATCCAACAAAGAACGAATACACTTTCTTCTCAGCAGCACATGGATCCTTCTCTAAAATAGACCATATTTTATGCCACAAAGCTACTGTTAGCAAATACAAGAAGATAGAGATACTACCTTGTACTCTATCAGATCATAATGGATTGAAATTAGAAATAAATGACAGAATAAAAAACAGAAACTTCTCCAATACCTGGAGACTAAATAATACACTATTATATGATGAATGGATAACAGAAGACATCAGGAGGGAAATAAAAAAATTCTTAGAAGTAAACGAGAACAAAGACACATCATATCAAAATCTCTGGGACACTATGAAAGCAGTACTTAGAGGAAGATTTATTTCATGGGGTGCATTCAAAAAAGAAGTAGAAATCAACAAATAAATGACTTAACACTACAGCTCAAAGCCCTAGAAAAAGAAGAGCAGACCAATACCAAAAGTAGTAGAAGACAGGAAATAGTTAAAATCAGAGCCGAAATCAACGAAATCGAAACAAAAGAAACAATCGGAAAAATTAACAAAATAAATAGTTGGTTCTTTGAAAAAATAAATAAAATTGATAAACCCTTAGCCACACTAACAAAGAGAAAGAGGGAGAAAACTCAAATTACTAAAATTCGGAATGAACAAGGAAACATCACAACAGACACGAGTGAAATACAAAACATAATTAGAAGCTATTTTGAAAATCTATACTCCAACAAAACAGAAAACCTCGAAGACATCAACAAATTTCTAGAGACATATGAACTACCTAAACAGAACGAGGAGGACATACACAACTTAAATAAACCAATTTCAAGCAATGAAATAGAAGAGGTCATCAAAAGCCTACCAACAAAGAAAAGTCCAGGACCAGATGGGTTCTCAGCCGAGTTCTACAAAACCTTTAAAGAAGAGCTCATTCCAATACTCCTCAAACTATTCCATGAAATAGAAGAGGAGGGAACCCTACCAAACTCGTTCTATGAAGCCAATATCACCCTGATACCTAAACCAGACAGAGACACATCGAGGAAAGAAAATTTCAGACCAATATCCTTAATGAACATCGATGCAAAAATTCTCAACAAAATTTTAGCAAATCGCATACAAATATATATTAAAAAGATAGTGCACCATGATCAAGTGGGTTTTATCCCAGGGATGCAAGGTTGGTTCAACATTCGGAAATCAATAAATGTCATTCACCATATCAACAGACTTAAAGTTAAGAATCACATGATTAATTCAATAGATGCAGAAAAAGCATTCGATAAAATACAACATCCCTTCATGCTCAAAACACTAGAAAAAATTGGGGTAGTGGGAACATTCCTAAACATTATAAAGGCAATCTACGCTAAGCCCATGGCTAATATCATTCTAAATGGTGAAAAACTGAAAGCGTTCCCCCTAAAAACTGGAACAAGGCAGGGATGCCCTCTTTCACCGCTTCTATTCAACATCGTCCTTGAGACTCTAGCCAGAGCAATCAGACAAACAAAATAAATTAAAGGGATACGAATAGGAAAAGAAGAACTCAAACTATCCCTATTTGCTGATGATATGATTATATACTTAGAGGAACCTGGGAATTCCACCAGAAAACTTTTAGAACTCATAAGTGAATTCAGTAAAGTAGCAGGTTACAAGATCAATGCTCATAAATCCAATGCATTTTTATACATAAGTGATGAATCTTCAGAAAGAGAAATTAGGAAAACTACCCCATTCACAATAGGATCGAAAAAAATAAAATACTTGGCAATCAATCTCACAAAAGAGATGAAAGACCTCTACAATGAGAACTACAGAACACTAAACAAAGAAATTAAAGAAAACCTTAGAAGATGGAAAGATCTCCCATGTTCCTGGATAGGCAGAATTAATATCGTCAAAATGGCTATACTACCTAAAGTGGTATACAGATTCAATGCAATTCCAATTAAAATCCCAATGATGTACCTTGCAGAAATAGAGCAAGCAATTATGAAATTCATCTGGAAGAATAAAAAACCTAGAATAGCTAAAGCAATCCTCAGTAGCAAGAGCGAAGCAGGGGGTATTGCAATACCAGATCTTCAACTCTACTACAAAGCAATAGTAACAAAAACGGCATGGTATTGGTACCAAAATAGACAGGTAGATCAATGGTACAGAATAGAGGACATGGACACAAACCCAAATAAATACAATTTTCTCATACTAGACAAAGGGTCCAACAATATGCAATGGAGAAAAGATAGCCTCTTCAACAAATGGTGCTGGGAAAACTTGAAAACCATATGCAATAGAATGAAATTAAACCCCTATCTCTCACCCTACACAAAACTCAACTCAAAATGGATCAAGGACCTCGGAATCAGACCAGAGACCCTGCATCTTATAGAAGAAAAAGTAGGTCCAAATCTTCAACTTGTTGGCTTAGGATCAGACTTCCTTAACTGGACTCCCATAGCACAAGAAATAAAAGCAAGAATCAACAACTGGGATAGATTCAAACTTAAAAGCTTTCTCTCAGCAAAGGAAACTATCAGAAATGTGAAGAGAGAGCCTACAGAGTGGGAGAATATCTTTGCCAACCATACCTCAGATAGAGCGCTAATTTCCAGAATCTATAAAGAACTCAAAAAACTCTACACAAAGAATACAAATAATCCAATCAACAAATGGGCTAAGGAAATGAACAGACACTTCTCAGAAGAAGATGTACAAGTAATCAACAGATATATGAAAAAATGTTCAACATCCCTAGTAATAAGGGAAATGCAAATCAAAACTACCCTAAGATTTCATCTCACCCCAATTAGAATGGCGATTATCAAGAATACAAGCAACAAAAGGTGTTGACGAGGATGTGGTGAAAGAGGAACACTCATACATTGCTGGTGGGGTTGCAAATTAGTGCAGCCACTCTGGAAAGCAGTGTGGAGATTCCTCAGAAAGCTTGGAATGGAAACACCATTTGACCCAGCTATCCCACTCCTTGGCCTATACCCAAAGGACTTAAAATCAGCATACTACAGAGATACAGCCACATCAATGTTCATTGCTGCTCAATTCACCATAGCCAGATTGTGGAACCAACCTAGATGCCCTTCAGTTGATGAATGGATAAAGAAACTGTGGCATATTTATACAATGGAATATTACTCCGCAATGAAGAATGATAAAATTATGGCATTTGTAGGCAAATGGTCGAAATTGGAGAATATCATGCTAAGTGAGATAAGCCAATCTCAAAAAACTAAAGAACGAATGATCTCGCTGATAAGTGGATGAGGACATATAATGGGGGGTGGGAGGGGCTAGCATTAGGTTTAGAGTTAGGTTTAGAGTTAGGCTAAGGAGAGCAGTAAGAATGAAGGAAAGAAGGACTGTGTAGAGGGAAAAGAGGGGTGGGAGGGGTGGGGGCCAGGGGAAAAATAAAATAAACATCATTACCCTATGTAAACGTAAAAAACAAATAAAAAAAAAAGAAAAATAATCCAACAGACCATGTCAATAACTTGTTTCAATACCCCATAATAACGGATACCAGACACAGTTTTAGAGCTTGTATAAATGCGTCTTATGAAAGAAATGCTCCTCATGCTCGCTCAGGCTCCTTTCAAATGAAACCACGTGCAGAAAAGTTTATAGATCAAGTGACATTCTAGGCAATTAAGACCTCAAAGAGTCAGGAAGGATGCAGAAGTTTTCAAAAATAATTTCCACTGTGGCAGAAATGCAAAGTTGATTGAAGTAACAATGTCACTCAGAAAGTTTGCTAGTCTTTTTAAGAATGACATTAAGCAGTGACAGACAATTGACGGGGACAGACACTTCAACGGAGGTTGACAGAGGGACTGGGATGCTTCAAGAAGAGAAAAAAATAATCCAGCGAGAGACATGCATAATGAGTGATTGTTTTCCTTCCATCTTTTTCCTTTTTCTATTTTTAAATATAGACGTCAATTCTCTCTTTCTAATTTTTCAAAAATACGAAAACCCACTTTTGTATTTGACTTTTAAGATCTCAAACCGTAATTACAATGTTTGCATTTAAGCAACAACACCTTAAGTGAATAAAAGAGTTTAGAAAAATAGAACATATGGTACCATCTGCAGCATGGTGCTGAGAATTTGGGGAAAGTGTGGAGATGAATGCATTTTTTGCATCTACAACATGCTCAAAATAAGGAGCTGAGAGTTTTTTCTCGAAAGCTCTGCAGTTGGAAAGTTTCCCACTGGCTTTTCATCTTATTACCAAATGAGTGTGGATGAGGTTGTGACCAGATAATACTTGAACCATAGATCTGAAAAGAAAATTCTACTGGTGGATTTTATAAGCATGGTACCTAGAACACAGAGGGGCAAAGAGAGTTAACATCTTCATTGGAACTAGTAAATGTCAGAACTGGAACTGGAACTCAAGCCCCTGCCTATGCTCCTCCATCATGTCTCCTGATAGAGAATAGAAATAGAAAGGCCAAGTTTCTCTGAGCAGTATCTGAGCTGCACTGCAGGGGAAGAGCAATAGTTTAAATTATAAAGTCTATAAAATGTCACAATACAGGAAGTCCACTTCATTTTCATACTGCTAATGTTAGCAGAGCATTCAGAATGTGTCCATGACTATGCTGGGACCCAGGACACCAGAAAGAATGAGTCGAACTGCTGCCCTCATTAGATTTCCTTATCTAAAAAGGACACGCTCTTGCTTCATAACTATACATTCTAGAACTTTGTTTCTTATGGTTAACTTTAAAAAAATGTACCATGAAAAAAAAAAAAGAACTTTAAACCCAGCAAATATTCCACACTAAGATTTCTGCTTTAAATGGGAGTGAGGTGCTAGGTCGAGAAGTGGACACACAAGATAAATAGTGTCTTGTTCACCTCTACATCCAAAGAGGTGTGACTGGAACTATGAACTGATGAAGCTCAAAGGCTTCGCTCTTTTGGGAAGACCTGATTGAGAATTTGGGAGAGAATCTTTCTTACTCTTCAAAGATATATTTATATTTTTAAACCTGTATTTGAGTATACCATAAGAATCAGGCAACAAATAGATTTTCTAAACATAGGGTCTTGAGATTTCATAATGAGAAGAAGGAGGAAATGTAGAAATGTAGAAAGTCTTCAGATTCTTACGTCTTGGACACGCCTTTCTCTGATGAGTAAGGAGCAAGAGGGTGGAGGGATGATTGTACTCATGGGAGATTGTCTTTGCTTGCTTCTCAATATCATTTCCATTTTCATTGATAGCGACAAGAAGAAGGTGTTAATGAACAGTACCAAGGCAAAACCAAAAACAAAATCCAGCATGCAAAAACGAGCTGCTTTTTTACCGACCTTCCTCACAACCTTCTGAGGAACGCTACTTAATACAGTGGTATTTGGAAGTTGGATGTCAGGATCCCACCCCAGGTTTCTTAGTTACCAGCTCTGTGACCCTGGGTAAGTGAGTTCTTTCATTCCTGGGAGAATAGTACAAACAAGGCTTCTTAGGGTGCACATCTCTTTTTGGCTCATACATGAAAAACAAAAATGCAGCCTGATTAAAAAAAATAAAGATGTTAAGGCTATTTTAGAAAACCTAAAGAAGATTAATATACACATAATGCACACTGCTATAATGTTACCCAAGGAATATAAACAGATTGTGATTAGCAAAGAAATAGAAATCATAGAGGCAAATGATTTTGCCAGAGATCAGAGTTCAAAGTGCAATTTCCAGAGTTAGAATCAAACTCTGGCTTCTTCACTTGCAACACTGTCACACTGAACTAGTTAAATAAGTCACATACCAAATCTTAGGCTCTCAGTGTATGTGTTCAAAACTATACGTGTGTGTGTGTGTGTGTGTGTGTGTGTGTGTGTGTACATGTAATACATATGCACACACATTTATATAAGTTAATATAGAAAATCTACATAGTGTTCACATCTACTTTATAAAACTAATGTAAATGGTGAGGAGAAAAATAATACAAATGCATTAAACATAAGACCTGGCACAAAATGATCAATAAGAGTCACTATTAAAGCCAGGAGCTATGCTACACATCTGTAATCCCAGCAGCTTGGGAGACTGAGCTAGGAGGATCGCAAGATCAAAGCCAGCCTTAGCAGTTTACCAAGATCCTAAGCGACTTAGTGAGAACTTATCTCAAAAAAAAAAAAAAAAAACAAGAATGTGACTCAGTGATTAAGTACCCCTGGGTTCAATCTCTGGTACCAAAAACAAAACAAAAGCAAAAACAAACCAAGTTACTCTTAAACTTATTATTACAATATTTGCTCATATCCCAGTGGAGAGTGTTCAGATTTACTGATGCCCGTCAAGTCTACCTTTTTTAGAGAAAGTAATATTGAACTCCCTCCCCTCAACAACTGAAGTAAGGTTTCAATAAGTATTTGTTTAGTGATGAATCAATGATTTTTCAGCAAGAGGAACACTGTTTAACCTAGTTTTGCTCTCCCTAGTAAATTTTCAATTAGTTTGCACTGCTATATTTAGAATGCCTACATTTTGAGAGCATAATGCTAGCTTTGTGTCCTTGAATAAATCATTTTCTCTTCAACCTTTTTAATTTGCTGAAACAAATGAGTGGATTGGATAAATATGCAATTTAAAAAAAAAGAAAAAAAAAAAAACCTTGGTCGAAAATGCAATTATAAATCACTGGGCTTTTAATTTTATTTAAGTGTTTGGATTTTGAAAGTTAAACTTATTTGTGAAAATCATTCTCTCTTAAAGACTTAAAATATAATTCCATTTTGCTTAGATGAATTTCATGGTTTCATTTCAAGTGAAAAATAATATAATCTATTTCACATATGGTCAAGTCTTAGTGAAAAATATCTTTTAACCAAATTTGCTAAAATTACACTAAATTCACTTTTTCCCCCCCACAGCTTATCATTGCAACACTGTCTTGAACAAATTAGAAGCTCATTTTAGTTGATAGAGAAAGCTCTTCCTAGGCAATTTTGATGCATTTTATTTAAGCTGGAATAATAACACACAGCACAGCTCGATTAATGTGACCAACTTGAGCTGTTTGCTTGAGACTTTTTTTCTGAATTCAGCAATAAGATTCTTACACCCACAGAAACACCTCCATTTAGGGCTAAGCAGAGTAGTGGTAATGCTAACTGCAGTGAAAGGAAATTGAAGAATTTAGATAGTGGCTCCTGACTGGAGATTTTTGTACCTTAGTGACCACTTTGCAATCCCAAGAGACATTTTTCATTTTTGTGGCTTTGGGCTGGTTGCTACTGGCATCTCTGAGGTAAAGGTAAGGGATGCTGTTAAACATCCTACTATGCATTGAACAAGTTTCACAGTAAAGAATTTTTTGGTCAAGAAGACCTAGGAATTAGACCAGAAACCTTGCACCAAACAGAAGAAAAAGTAGGCCTGTATCTTCATCATGATGGCTTAGGACCAGACTTCCTTAACAAGAGTCTCAGAGTAAAGAAATGAAAGCAAGAATCAATAAATGGGCTGGAATCAAACTAAAAAGCTTTTTTTTTCAGCAAAGGAAACAATCAATAATGTGAAAAGAGAGCCTACAGAGTGGGAGAAAATCTTTTCCACATGCACTTCAGATAGAGCACTAATCTCCAAAATTTATAAAGAACTTAAAAAACTTTATACCAAAAATACAAAGAACCCAATCAATAAATGGGCTAAGGAACTTGGCAGATACTTCACAGAAGAAAATATACAGGCGATCAATAAATATATGAAAAAGTGTTCAAAATCTCCAGGAATTAGAGAAATGCAAATCAAAACCACCCTAAGATTTCATCTCACTCCAATTAGAATGGCTATTATTAAGAACACAAGCAATAATAGGTGTTGGCATGGATGTGGGGTAAAAAGCAAACTCGTACATTGCTGGTGGAGTTGCAATTTGGTGCAGCAACTCTGGAAAGCAGTATGCAGATTCCTTAGAAAAGTTGGAATGGACCCACCATTTGACCCAGTATTTCACTTCTTGGTTTATGCCCAAAAGAATTAAAATCAGCATACTACGGTAACGCAGCCACATCAATGTTTACAGCAGCTCAAGTCACAATAGCTAGATTGTGGAACCAAGCTAGATGCCCTTCAATAGAAGAATGGATAAAGAAACTGTAGTGTATATACACAATGGAATATTATTCAGCCATAAAGAAGAATAAAATTATGGCATTTGAAGGTAAATGAATGTAATTGGAGAATATCATGCCAATTCCCAAAAAGCAAATGCCAAATGTTTTCTCAGATAAGTGGATGATGGCACATAACAGGGAGGGAGGATGGGGATAAGAGAAGAATAGAGGAATTTTGGATTGTGTAGAGGGAAATGGGGCAGGAGTGAGTGGGGGAGGGAAAGACAATGGACTGAAACAGACATCATTACCCTATGTACATGTATGATTACACAAATGGTGTGAACCCATATCATGTACAACCACAGAAATGAAAAGTTGTACCCCATTTATGTACAATGAATCAAAATGCAGTTTACAAAAATAAAAATAAATAAATAAAAAAAAACAAGTAAGAGGTAGTTTCAAATATGGAAAAAAAAGATTGTCTGCTCCAAAATGTCAATAGTACTAATTTTTATGGATCTGTCAACTGTCTCTTTGAAGCTATAGAAGTTTCTGTGCTTCATTGATCAAAGTTTAACTCAATCTCTTCTTTTCTTCTGTAAATATTTGCTGCTTCAAGGAGGGGATGCTTATTTCTTAGCTGCTCTCTAAGGAGATAGGGGAAAACCAATATTTTTCCTTTGGTATCACCAAAAATGAAATCAGCTTTCATTATTTCAAGAGTGATACATCTGTTTTCTAAATCACCTTTGTGCTATTAAATCAGATCCCCTATTGTGTCAGTATAGTATTATGGGAAATTAATAGTATGAACTCTTGCAATTAATATATCACCCTCTGTAAGTCACCCCCCTTCACCCTGTAAAGATTCTACCTGAAAAATTTCAGAGTTCTTTCTGTTTATTCCAAATCTTGGTTCTTTATTTTCTTTTTTTTTTTTTTTGTGGGGGGGTATTAGCATAGTGCATTTAATATAAGGTAATAATGGATTTTTCTTTCTTTTTTCATACTGGGGATTGAACCCAGGGGTGCTTAACCACATCCCCAGTCCTTTCTGGTTTTTTTTTTTTTAAGACTGCATTTTTGTACACAAAATCTTTATTTTCTATGCTGGAGGTTTGTCTCGTTTATCATTCATTCAGAAATTTGAAATGGGGAAAGGTTGGTTAACAGGTACTAAGCTGTAGTTAGAAAAAAAATTCTGCCGTCCCATTGCACAGTATGGTAACTCTAAGTAATGGTCATATGGTGAACATTTCAAAACATGTTAGAAGAAAGGATTTGGAGCTTTTTTTTTTTCACCAAAAGTAAATTACAAATGTTTGAGGATATATAGTTTTCTCCTAATTTGACATCATACAATGTACATGGGTCTTGAAATATCCCTTGGTATTTCATAAATATGTATAATTTTTATGTATCAGTTAGAAAATACTGACAAATTTTTATCATAGTTAAAATGATGAGAGTATATGTAATATGTCACTTCAAAAAAGTTTGTATCTCCACATTTAAAACTTGTAATGCAAAATGCTTTGTGAATTCATTTACTCCTTTGGCTCTCATTATCTAGATACAGGCACAGTAGACTAGGTATTTCTTGCTCTGCCCAAGTTGAGACTGAAGTCTCCATTCCCCATCTCCTGGCAATACTGGTTGCCAGTAGTCATTACTGTATCCCTCCGCTCTGGGTGATTCTTGACCAAGGTGTACGTGCAAAGGCCCAGGTGCTTTGACTCAAAGTTGTTCAGCTATATAAGACTAATCCTGCTTCAGGGATCCCTGTAGTCACCTCATTGGATACCAGTATTTCTCCCCAAATTTGCCTTTGTCACCTGTTAGAGGTGTGATCCCCAGCAAGCATCCTCCAAAAAACCCATCATGGAGTTTCCTTTCAGGGGATCAGTTCTACAGTGCTCAGTGACGCAGCCTTAGATTCACAAAATTTTTCAGACCTCCTTTGACTGTGTCCTAATGCTATCTAGTCTTGCCCCACTGTCAAAAGGAGTATATTACAACTAGCAACTCTATACAGTGTATTCATAATAAAAATAACAAGACAGCCTGAAAGTCTTACATAAAATTGGATCTATCTTACCATGAAATCTATGAAATCACTGAATAGTAAAGGTTTAGGGTATCAGTCACATCAAACTGCATTTATATTCATCCAAAACAGCAACTACAACAAAACCCCAACTATAATGTCACATCCATCTCTGTTAGCACATCTGTCAAACAAGATTGCCATGCATTTTTTTAAAAGCTAATAGGAAACATCAGCAATATAACAAAATGCTCAGTGCTATCCAGATGTGGCTCCTCCTATTTAATTAAATTCTGTTTTTTCCCCTAAGCTACAAATGAACAATGAACAACATTTTGATTGACAGAAGTCCTATAATATTAGCAATGAGTTTTATTCACGATGACTTAAAATGTTGAATAATCTTAGCGGGGGTTAGTCCTTAATGTCCGACAGTCTCCCTGCTCTGCTTGATTCCACTTCTTCCCACTTTTTTAATACCTATTCAAGCACCTACCGCCCTGCCCCATGAATCACAGAGCCCTTCCTGACTTTCAATCTTCTGATTTCTTGGAGCACAGACCTGATTTCTGCCAGGCACATATGAACAGCTCTGTCCTTCCATCAATCACTGGAAAGACTTGATGACTAGGCAGGAACAACTATGTTCTTGATATTTTTTATCTTATTTTAAGGTGTCAAAAGTGGAATTAATGATCCATAGAAAGGTGCTATTAAAAAATAAACTAGATACAGGAAATGAAGTTCATGATCCAGAGATCAGACATTTTCTCTTGATGCATCAGGAAAAAAATATGTTGACTAAATGACCTAAATACAGAAAGGAAGGAGACTTCTGAAAACCAATATTATGAATTACACACAAAAATTATATACATAAATTATATTTTAATATTCTGATCAAGTCATGGGCAAGTCTTATTATGTATATGATCTAATTTATCAAAAGACAATGTCAAATGTGCCCCCTTGAATTTGGACTATCCAGATTGGTGCCCAAAGAATCATTTCTTTTCAATGATATGACAGGTTTGGTCAGTAGAAGATTGATATTGTATTAGTCAGGGTACTCTGGAGGAACAGAATCAACAGGAAGTATGATTATAAAAAGGGGAACTTATGACATTGGCTTACATGACCAGAAACTGAATAGTCTGCTATGGCCGTCTACAGCTGGAAACCTGGAAGAACCAGTAGCTGCGCAGTCCAAAGAGGTGGAAGCCCCAGAACAAGAAAGATCAACAGTGCTACTCTGGTCTGTGACCAAGGCTTCTGGAAAATACCTGGAGAATCACTGGCAGTGTTCACTTTGGAGCAGTGAAGAAGCAAGAGTCCAATATATCCTCAGAGGATCCAAGAAGCAATCAAGAACCCGTTGAAGAAGAGTGGAGCTAGCATCTGCATCTGCTTCCTTGTTCTCAGCTTTTATTCCATCCTATTGGGTGGTGCTGGCCATGCTTAGGGAGGGTTCACTATCCCACATTCCAATCATTCCAAGACATGCCCTCATCTGCACACCCAAAAGCCTCTTAATCATGGGCATTTCTTAATCCAATCAAGTTGACAATTCAAGTTAACCATTACAATATTCTACTTGGCATTGAAAAGAACATTCCCTTTCCCTAAATGAATTTGAAATAAGGTGATTCTGTGTTAAATATGCAAGCCCTCCTTCACTAGTGACAGTTGCACACCCACTGGTTTTTAGTTGGTGGGGGAAAGGAACTGCACATGATTCAGCTCTGGATATGTTTTTGGGTCTCTGCAGACCCAAGGTTTTCATGATAAGGTTAACAATTAAGTAGTAACTACATCCCAGAGTGATGGTTTTGCAAATTGTGAGGCAGTTGATTTTTGTTTCTCCTTATATAGGTTTAAAATTTGTTGTTTAAAATTTGTCTTTTGCAGGTATGTGTTTTTGCTTGTGATTGTGTGGGTTTGTGTGTGATTCAGCTGCTTTTTGGGAAGTTGGAGACCTAGAGTATCCATATCCATGATCCAGATTTCAGGGATCATACACTGATAATGCCCATAGAGAATTGTCCTGCAGAGGGACACCTTTGTGTTTTTATTTAATGTTTTTTGGCTTTGTTTGGTTTTAGAACTAAATCAACTCACTTTGGAAAGAAGTATTAATGGGAAGAGACACATGGGACAAGATCAAATCCTGAAGATAGTATGTGCTACTTTCCATGAAGTCAGAGAACACAGGGATGTTAAACACCCCACAATTAACCAATTCAACAAATGTATATTAAGTTTTATAGCATTGTAAGAACTGATCTATTTACTGGGAATTATTCCAATGAATAAATCAGACCAAATCCGTAGACCCTGTCTCTTCAGGTGCTAATTGCACTGAGAGAAAGACACATTATGTACCTGTATAATATGTATTATAGCTTTCAATTTTTTCAATGTGCATTTATGTTATTCTATGTTTCACGGTGAGTTGAGCATATTTGATATTTTTAAAGTGTTTAACTGCTCGATGGATCACTGAAAATAAGGATGTGGTAGGAGAATCAGAAAGGTCAAGAGAAAGACTTGTACAATAACCCAGGTCAAAGATGATGCTGGATGACTCAGGATTTTGTCATTGTCACAGTTCTGCCAATGCTGACAGTGACAAGCATCACAGGAGGGAGGAGGCTTGGTGGCAAGGAACAACTGCAGAGTAGGCGAATCTGGAGGACCCAAGATAAAACCTCTCGTCCTCACCAGGCACCACAGGGAGGTGAGTCTGGGAACTGAGGACAGCAGAGACTGATTCCTGAAAACATATTTGCATACATTATCTAGGAAAGGAAAACAAATTCCTATAATGAGGAGTGGCTGGCAGCTGATGCTCTGCCTTGATCACCTGGGTTGATCAGCGTCTTTATTTCACATCTGATGCACTGCTGAGAATATTTCAGTCCATTCTTCAGACTGGCAGAAGTGAAGGACTGTCCTGTGACATACAGTGTGAAACAGAACTCATAAAAATGCAGACAGATTTACTAACTGGATGGACCCCTTCTTAGAAACTGGGGAGAGATGCAGAAATACAGATCACATCACATCTTGGTATTTAGAGCTACGATAGCATCATCCTAAAAAATGAGTGTCATCAGAACTGAGGGACATTTCCCCATAGCTTCTTTTCCCCACTCATTACTTGATCTTCAACTTTGTATTATATGACAAGGTAAACATTTTTATGAACAACTTGAGTGTCTGTGATCAGCCTTCGTATGAAATTAGTTTTGTCCCAAATGCCTGTTATTCCAGTTGTTAAATTACTTCATGTCATGCTCCAAGGCTTATATAGTATACAACAATCAAACAGGAACAACACTTTGCATAGCATTAAATGCCAAATATTCTCTGACACTTCAGTAAGTGAACGACAGCCAAAAAAATATGTTCGCTAAGGTTTCTTGCTGTCCTGATTGCCAAGTGAGCCCAGCTTGGGAGATATTAGCTTGCCAAGCGTCAGTCCTGCATTAATATTGTTATTATTCTCTGTGAGTGAAGTATATAATGTCATTTCCTCTAAAGGTATTATTGATAGTGAGGATTACCATTACAATTTGTATAATTATTGCAGCACCAATAACTGAGTCCCCTTCATCAAATATTTATGTAACTATGCTGGCTCTTCCAGCAATTCTGATTTTCAAGGTGTTTGATGAATTGTTTCATAGGATCTTTGCTATCCTGCTGAATATTTAATTCAGATGGAAGTTTTCTAAGCACACATGAATGAAAAAATAAACTAGGATACTCTATAAGATTTTATTCATAGGCCAATGTGAACGAACCAGAGGGTATCTACCTGGATGAGAAACCATCTTACTACTTACTTGGTTTTCCTACATTCTCTGAGCAAATCAGATAGCTCCTACCCTACTTTGCAGGCAGGTGAATATCAGATAAGAACAACAGTACTTTCCAGCAAAATGAAAGGGATAGTAAACGAAGAGACATCACAAAACCACACAGTTGTATGGACAGCAAAGACGGAAATAGTTTTCCTCTCCCTCTGTTATCAAAAGGGACATATAAAAATGCTCTTGGAACTCTGGTGCTTAATCTCTCAGCCATCTTGGACCATGGAGATTAAACTCTGACTCATGCTACAACATTATGAATAGCTTTGCTGATCACAGATTTATTGCTTTGGGAATTCTGGATAGGTTGAGAGAGGAGGTGAAGACTTGGCAGAGGAGAATATATGTGGGTAGGGAGTATGCTATTATAGATTTTTGAAAAGGGATACAGTAGGAAAGAGAAGAGTCCCACTAGGAAACAATTCCAGTTTTCCTAGGTCCAAAGGAAGAACCACATTATTGGCACATAGCATAAAGTGAGGGCTTGATACAAATTTCTCTTTAGGAGAGTAATGTTTAAAGTCCTACAAGTATTTACTTAAGAAAGGGCAATAGGGTTATGTGCATTCTTAGCGTTAAATTAAAACAGCGTCTGGTATGGTATTAAAAAGTCCCCTACCACCATTGTACCATGAAGGCGATGGGCCATTAGCCTTCATTAGCTAATCAGGGCCTAGGCTAACCCTGCTTTCTGTCTGATTATAAAGACTATGATACAGTCCATGCCACTTAATCTGGACCCAGGTAATAAGCACATCTTAATTAAGATGCCCCGCTGGGAACCAATTTAATGCAATATATATAATAGGATTTCAATTCTGGTTTGGCGTCTTTGTGCTAGATAATAGGGGTGGCTGGAGAAGCTTTATGTCACTAATTTCACAAACTGAATACAATCTCAGTATCTCAGCATGAGTATTTTGGAAGCTCAGAGGAGAAAAAAATGAAATAACATCAACTATTTTAGAATGGTGTTAAGGGAACAGCTTTTAAACTCCTTTTCATCAGTGTCTCATTTTTAGAGGCTATGTTTAAGTGCACTGATAATAGCATCAATTGATCTCTTCTTTCTTTGTGTAGGGACTATGCAGGCTGCTCAATATTTCTTGAATTTTTAAAAAAAAATTGTTTTCCCCCAAATTCCTTTTTTTGATCTATTTTAAAGAGAAAGAAGATCCACCTGGTATACCGAGTTTGAGGAATAATAAAGTGGATAATAAGGAACAATTGAATAAAATTAAGGTGCTGAATATTTATTTATTTATTATTTTTAATGATTTTTATTTGTATGACAACAAAAACATTTAGTTTGACGAGAATGAACATAGCCATCTGCTTATCTGTCTATCCATCCATCCACCTATCCATTTATCCATTCATACATTTTAGCTATCATGTATTAATTAATGTATTCAGCCATTTGTTTATACCACAGGTATTATTGAGCAACAAAAAAATCTATTCACATATTACATGGATAAGTTAATCACTTAGGATGTTACCCTCTTTATAGGCTATGAGCACTGGAACCGGAAGCTAGACTAGCAATGGCAATAGATGTGAGGAGCATTCAAATAAGGCAGGCTTGCTGGAGGAGTTGATGCAAGATCCAAGACATGGACTTGGATGATCCATCATCATAAATGTTGAAGAAGTACGTGAGTCAGTGTGAAGAGACTAGAAAGTTATCACAGCTTAGAATTTTTGTGTAAAAGTATCTTTTAAATTTTCTCTCCTCAAGTCAGTTTTAGCCCAGGACAGTATGTCTTACAAGATATGGCATTGTGTCTGTGCAATAAAATATTTGGTAGATGGTCTTTTTATTACATTGCCCTAACAGCCTGATGCATATCTTTGTAGATATACTATATGCACACATACAAATATGCACACATTTGTATATCTAAATATATATGTGTGTGTATGTGTGTGTGTGTCTGTGTGTGTGTGTATTTGCCTTTCTTCCCTGCTTTTTGCTCATTTTTTTCTCCCCCATTTATATCCTAAGATTTTTGCTGGTTGTCTTCTTTTTGGTAGGGAGATACAAAGTGATGGCAGGGATCTTATACATAACTCACTGAACTGTGACACTCATATGAGTGAAGGTCTGGTATACAAACAGAGAAAGCTTACTCTCCAGGGGTTTACATCTTGATGAGTTTTAAGGAGTAAAAGAAGCCTTGAATATGTAACCTTATTCATTTCATTTTGCTTCATAGAGAATGCAAAAAAGCTCACAGCAATGAACTATAACAAATGCAAACTTTGATTTCAATTACATCGCATTCTTGGAACCCATGATAGGAGAGTTAAATGTCTATATTTAAGTTAATTAACTATTTCACAATCTATTGCATTTATCTGACTACCTAACAACATTTAACAGAATATCTCCCAACTACATCATACCTTTAAAACAATTATATACTTTAAAGTGAGTCAGTTCATTTTGATTCCTTATCTCAATCACTTAAATTCTACAGGTTTTTTAGATCAATTAGCAAAATAGTTATTAATGAATATACCTAATTTGTGTTCTGACTTCTGCTGATGCAGATTATCTATCATAGACTAAGCATTTGCTGAGAAACTTTATTTCACAAACAAATCTGGAAGAATTTCTTGTCAAACAGAACTTCCTTCAAATTTATCCCATTATCACAGAGCCAAAAACTATAAATGATAATCATACATGTTTAGATCCATTTAAAACCTTACAAATTATTTGATGTACATTTTCTGTGCTCATCCCATTGAACCATCTCTGAGAGCACATCATTACTTTCCTTTCATAGATAAACAACTTGAAATCCAGAAAAGTTGGCATTTAGCAAGTCCTTTGAACATTTTATATGTGAACAAGTGAAATTTGAACTTGGACTTTCTTGCCAAGTTTCCTTGACTTTGATTGACAAAACGACTCTGCAGTATTTGTACATACATTCGTTAAGTTTTAATAAGTGACACACTAATATCTACATCTATAGGACTTCTCTAAAATAAATGACAGATCAAAAATTACAACATAGAAATGGTAATATCACTAAACCTCTTTGATTCAAAGTTCTGTTTTATTGTTATTTGCTTCACTACCCTGTAGTTTCTTCTGTTATCCTTATTGAACTGATGAAGGATTGAAATGAGAAAGTGACTTGAACAAGATGATGTAGACTTGTGCATCACCCTGGCCCGTAAGACTCTCATGCAATGCATCTCATAAAGCACTGGAGTCTAATACCCAATAAGTGTCATCTCAGAGTTCTAAATTTTATCATCAATCTGAAGGTTGTGTTCCTTTACTTCCTGATCTTGCTTTTCCATTATTCTCTACATGGAAATGTGAAGTTTTTGTTTTTGTGTGTGTGTGGAAATAACAAATTTATGTTTATTTTTATATCTGAACTCTTGAATTTGCAAAATTTTTTCTAAGTTGTACATTTGTCTTTGTAGGCAATTTCTGGTAGCCTGGATACCACCACCAGCAGCTTTCCATCTAGTTTAAGGATAAAAATGGTTAGTTGAAAAGAATGAGTCCTTTCTCCCCTAAGGACCCACAGTCTGTCCTTCAGTGACTCAGGCTTCCTTTGGCTGTAGAGAAGCAACATGAATGTTCCACACTTGGTGTCCTCCTTCAAATGGTCACTGTCTTCTGATGACGTAGGAGTTCTCTTCTTTAATTCAAATTACTAAGGCAGAGCAGTCTGTTTCTGGGTCCACTGTTCTATTGCACTGATTTTTGTGTCTTTCTCTCCATCAGTTCCCTAGTGTTGACTGATGTGTATATGTAATAATTTTTGAAATTGAATAGACTGATTTCCTCTCACTTTACTCTTCCTTTTCAAAATTGTTATAGGTATTCTGGATCCCTTACCTTTTCATATAAATTTTAGAATATAATTTTGTCTGTATCGATTAAAAAACAGATTTTATATGAATTTTATAAAATCTGAGTATCTGGGGAGAATTGAGAGCTTTACTATGTTGTTTCTTTCAGTTGAATAATGCAGAATGTCTCTTCAAGTATTTAGAACTTTGATTTCTTTCATCAGCATGTGTTGTTTTTATTTAAAAATATAAAATATGTTTCCTAAGGATCATCTTTTATTCCTGGAATGAATCTCACCTCATATGAAAAAAAAGTATACTAAGAGAAATAAATGTATTTTTATTATTTCTTTTTATTTTTATATTTTGATTTATTGTACACATATAAGGTACAACTTTCTATGGTTGTACACAATGTAGATTCACACCATTCATATAGTCATACATATACATAATCATACATATACATATACATCGGGTAATACTATCTGTTTCATTCTACTATCTTTCCATTCACCACCCCCTCCCACCCCATTTTCCTCTACACCATTCAAAGTACCTTCATTCGTCTCTTCCCCCTGCCACTCCCACCCTTGTTATCAGAGAAAACATCCTGCCTTTGGTTTTTAGGGCTTGGCCTATTTCACTTAGCATATTTTCCAATTTCATTCATTTACCAGCAAATGCCATAATTTTATTCTTCTCTATAACTGAGTAACATTTCATTGTGTATACCTCAGTCCGATGGAACACACCCTGCCTCCAGGACCCCCAGACCGACTCACTGCACCCCACCTCCAGGACACCTGGCTGACCACCCCACACCTGAACTGCAGCTCCCCATTTGCCAACACATTTAGAAGCCAGAGCGGCCACCATGGATTATCCTGGAAGTGTAGCTCCCATCTTTAGGTGGGGCAAATCCCATCCTGAGACCCTGCTGGAGACTGGAAGCTCATTGCCAGGTGCCTCTCATGCATTAGGCTACTGAAGACTGGGAGGTTTGAATACTATATGACTATTATAGTGTAGATTTTTTTCTTTTTTTTTTTCTCCTTTTGAATTTTTTTTTTAATATTTGTCCACATGTAGTCTCCTTGGTCCTGTCAGCCATGATAATGTAAACAGAAGAAGTACCAAGAAGATCAGGAGTTTTTTGGGACATCTTAGGACCATTTCAAAGCAGAATGGAAAGGGGCCTATCAAAAACAAATGTTTGCAAGCTTTTCCCAGTTTATTAAG